>NW_028185572.1:973877-980789 GCF_003343005.1 Rhea americana | reverse complement strand
TTTTTTTTTTTTTTTTTTTTTTTTTTTTTAATGAGTCACTCTTAACAAAATACCCAGGAGGGTCAAGGTGTCTAAGCACCGCTTTCCCTCCCTCCCTTTCTTAGCTTACTAATTTTATCCATAATCAGACTGAGTGGGTAATGAATTTTAATGTTTTTTTTTAGTAACTTCTTAAATTCATTTCACTATGTTTAAAACAAATGCTAACCTTCATTTCCTCTCCCCAAAATGATGTAATCAGACTATTGAGTCTACGACTTGTTTTGATGGCAGATAGTCCTTGATTATTATTAATGCAAATAGTTTAATACCCCCCAAGCCACAGCAAAGCTGCGTGAAAAGAAATGTTCCATGGCTATGATGTCAGAAAAGCAAACAGAGCTGGACTCCTCATTGTTAATTTGGAAAAGAAAGCAAAAAAAAAGTTTTCCAGCTGGCCACAAATCTCTCCTATGTACTTCAAGCAATGTTTGAATGTTGCTTTCTTTTTTCTTTTTTTTTAACGTGCAAGTGTGATCCATTAAAACTCCACTCAAACTTACTTTGAAGGGTATTTATCTCTTTAGGAAGGCTTTTTTCATAATCAAAATATTATCTAGAGGAAGCAGAGATACAGGCATTGAACAAATTTACAAGGTGGCTYTGTTAACATAGATTTTACTACAAGAGGTCCTGCCAAGGGCCAAACCTTTGCTCCCTGGTTATATGATTTCCTCAGTGCTTGCTCAGCTTGTTCTTCCTCCTGGTCTCTCACAGCCCATTTCTCAGGCTGGTGGTGTTTTGTATAAGCTCCCGTTTCAGGCGATATAAAGTTGGTCACAGGCCRTGTGCTCAGTGCTTTGCTGCTCTGTAAGGTGACTGCCCATGCTGGCAYCTGAATCTGGGGGACGTAAGTCTTTTCTTTCCTCCTCAGTGCATCCAGTTTCTGCAGAGTTGGTGTTTTAAGAATAAAACCTCTCCTTACTCCCTCTACAATAAAGTCCTGCCCCTAAAACATAGAGCAAAGTGCTTAGGACAGCACACTGCCACTTTGAGAAGACCAGGGCAGACACTACGGCCAGTCATCACTTAGAGATCTTCCTTTATTTATTGCACGGCAGCAGGTTTCGCTAGCACATCTGGGATTTTTTCATGCTTTGAGAGAGTGTAAATGTGGTAGGACCTATAGGAAGGACACAACAGGGGTAAGGGTTTATTGACTTTGGACAAACAAGCAAAGGTTTAGAGCAGAGAGGCTGATGTGCCAGAAAATCTGTAGTGTYTGGCTGACATCAAGCGCAAGAGGTCTACCTCAGCTCTGCTCGCCTGGCATGGGGGCTCTTACCTTAAGAGACTCTCTAATTGCTTAATCATTACTCCTTGCTTAGGGGCTTTCTTGCAAMGCAAACAGATGGACCTTTTTGATATCCATGTGGTGATGACTACTTTTTTTTTCTGCTCTGAGAAGATGTTTTTAGAAGAGTCTTGTTTGCTTAATAAAATATAATTTATTTTTTTCCATTTTCACCTACTTCTTTTCTCCGCTTTACCACTTTTCTCTTTCTTTCCTCATGCTTTCTTCTCCATTCCTCTCTTTGGAAAAGGCTGCTTTAATACATTATGTGCATTACCCAGCACCTTCACAAAGAACAAAAGGAAGGCTAGGTGGTAGGAGAGAGCATTGTTATCAGCTATTAAAATGTTCCTATATTCAACACTAAAATTGTGTATCATTTGCAGCAACTGTAGAGATAAAAGGAACCTTAAGGTTTGACTTTGTGTCTCAAGGAAACAGCAGCTTCTCAAGGCTGTACACGTCTATTGCCTTCAACATGGTTTCTCCTGCTCTCAGGGTTTTTCTGAATTATATAAATAAGGACCAATGCTGAGAACTGCTGTAGATCTTCTGTAGTTGTTGACTCTTGATGAACCGAGAGCCCCTGGGTCCTTGCAGGATGCATTTAACGGCTGATCATTAAGTTGATAAGAACTGCCACTTTCTTTGAGTCRATCATTTTTCTTGTAGTGCTGATCCTTCACACAGAAAGGAACACAATTAAAAAAAAAGTATAAATTGGGATAATTAATCTCAGTAGAAGGAAATATTGGACTTGATTACCTTCCTGTGACTCCTCATTATTCATAATTTAAATATTTGGAGTGTTTTGGATAGGAGTACATAAACAATGGATAATGAGGAGGCAAAAGATGAGAACTGGCATGGCACTTTCTCACTGAGCAGTTCAAAAGTTCAAGTACYGTGCATCGTTTTCCCCTTTGTAGCTCACTGCTCATCAGATGCTGAATTCATCTCCACACGTCAAAGGCAGTGTCTCCCACAACTGGCAGTTAGATGTGAGACTCTAAACCTGATCTACAAGCATATTTTTTTCTATTCAGAGATCTCATCAAAAGGTCACAACCCCCCTTTTCTGCTAAATTCARTAACGATGTGCTCTGTAGTAGTTCCTAGCTATGTTTTATTTTTTTTTGAGGTGAAAGCATTTTTATCTTTCAGTATTTGCTTTCAAGTTCTGCTACAGAAAGTGTTAGGAAAGAGGACAATGTCATTTGGAGGACCTCCTTTTTTGGACGCACTTAGACCAAAGTAGAGTTTAATTCGTGATAGAGCAATACTCTGAACTTGGACTATTGCAATCAACTGAAAGTTTTCCAGAGCTTCATCCAGGCATATCTCCCAGTACTACGAAACATAAATTTCTAGAATATGTCACATTAATTCCTAAGACCTTTTTTTCATAAGTGAAGCTAGCTTAAAAATGTGCAAAAAAAGCATTTTCTGTTCTGTCGGATTATACTACCCATTTTAATTTTRTCATTTGCCCAATGTAAATTCTGGTGATTTTAGGAAAAAACACAACTTCTATCTTTCTCTCTTTCATTTCATTTCATTCCTACTTGTGCCACGGCCCTTTTCCTCCCCTTTTCTACACATTTCAAATGTCTGCCATTGATTAATATATTTCTATCTTCCACCCAGATCCTACCGAAACCCTTACTAAACCTCCCATAAAAGTCAGGCAGAGCCAACACAGGGCCTTAGTCATCGCTTTGCCRAGTTATGCAGAGTTCGTTTCCTCCTGCCTTTCTAATTGTTTGAGCTGATGCCTCTGATACTATCAGCCCTCTGCAGTTGTGGTGCATTTCAACTGAAGGACCCTCCAGATGTTGTGCCACTGGATCTTGGCAGCACCTTGCGCAGAAACRGGCTGGCAATTCTCTCTAGGCAGTGTGGAACAAAGTTTTAGTAGATTATTTCGGTTGTTTATGATTTTCAGATTTGTATCTAACTTAACACGTGCTAGAAACAAGCAAATAACGTGCACGCTTTCAGAAGCTGCCTGAGATGCTGCTACTTCTTACCAATGCTGGTTGTTTCCCTTGAAATTGTTGCCTGAGTTTTAGAACTGCAACTTTCTCTCAGCTTTTTATTCATCGTTGTGAGAATCTGGCTGAAATATTTAACAGCCTGAAGCTTGCCTTTTTCTGCCCCATGGTGCTACTTGTGTCTCCTTGTTTGGTTTTCCACAAACGTTTGACCCATTATTTGACTTAGGTGATGAGMACAGATCAACTCTAATATAAATACTTCATAAATTTTAAGGCCAGAAAGGAACATTATGCTCATCTAATCTGACGTCCTGCAATCAAAGGACCATAGAATTTGATAGGTGGYTCCTGTCCTCAGGTTTAGTTAAAAATACATATTTTAGAAAAGTCTTGTCTCAGAGATTTGCAGTGATATGGAGTCTGCCTTATCTCCAGATAAGATATTCCAATGACTAATTGCTCTAACTGTACAAAAAACAAAGGGAAGAAAAAAATATCTAGTATATCTAGAGATAATTAATCCAGGTTTAGAGTCCAGTCATTAGATCTTGTTGTTTCTTGATTTTTTAGATTGCTATAATAAATCTCTCACCCATGTAAGCAACYGCGCTTGCAAAGAAAATGACAAACTCAGGGGCTTAGATATATTGTGTACAGATGTGTGTTAAGCAATAAAAAGAAGATTTAAACTGGGGAAAAAATAACTTTTAATATTAAATTSTTGATCTGTTTGTGGAAAATGCACTTTCCCCATAAGAGCATTAAAAAGGGTAGATAAACTGTTCATCATAAATAATTGGAGAATGTTGACTAATGGTCTAAATTTTCTTTGGCATTTCTGCTCTCCTTCTCCTCTTGGAAGTTATTACTTCAAAAGTTGGGGGGTTGTTGTTTGTTTTATTATTATTATTATTATTTTCCCCAGATATAGTTTGATTTAATGACAACTTCCAAAATAAAAGAGTGAGTTTTATTCTGAAAAGAAAATGTGAAAGAGAAAAAGAAATCAAATGTTAATTTTTGWTCACATAAACTGATGGCATCAATGAGAAGTAAATTTGAATAAAATGTAATTCACAAATACAGCAGGGGTCTGGTTTTCTGTCACTGTGGAATGTAATTAAAATKGAGCTTTCACAGATATAAAATTTGGAGTAATCAGAATTTTCCATCTGTTACAGCATCCATTTTTGAGTGGTTCCAGAGGCAAGGAATCTAGTTTATTCAAAGACAGTTGTTTCTTTACTAAAGCAAGTTGTCCAAGCAATGACCATTCCTAATTRAGAGCAAGCTGCATAAAAATTATCATCTACCTTGAGATCGACTGCCAAGGCAGGTCTTCTCAGCAGTAAATGAGGTGAGCATGTGCTGAGTGTGTTTCCTCCCAGAATAGAATTTCATAGTTTTTTTTTTTCTAGCTCTATAGAGCCTCTTGGCTCTTGGCTAACTGTGGGTGGAGCTGTCAGCCTCCAAACTCCATGCTAAAATCCTGCACATGAGACTGGCAGTAGGTAAATAATGACCTGAAGATCAGCAAAGGGATCCACGGGTGGTCCAACCTGAAGGTTCACTYGGGTGGATGGGAGGATGGTTTTGGACCCCCACATGAAATAGCTCAAATGTCTGAGGTGGGAACATACCTGAAGTGCTCTGCTTGCAGGATGGCTAGTTTGGTACCCATGTCCTGCCCCCCGTTCGCTTTGTAAAGCAGACAGTGGTGAGCACCCTGTCCGAAGAGCTCACAACAGAAATTAAATTATGAGCAACCAGCAGGAAACAAACCCAGAGAGAGGCACTAACCCAGAGAGAGGATGGAGATTGCTAGAGAGGTACAAAAGGGGTTGAGTCCATTCATGGAGCATAAGGACACAGCTCTTGTGTTATACCTAGACTGGGTGCCTGTGGTTTAGGTWTACCTGTGGTGTCTGAGTCATTAACAATCGTTAGATAAAGCAACATTAATCCGATCCTATCATGTTTAGCACCTTTCACCAGACCACGCTATTAGATCAGAACAAAGAGCTAGTAAAAAGACTGTGATGAAAGCCATGTTATGAAAATTTTAATGGATTGGATTTAAACCCAACGGATTATAGGACTTTATTAAGAGCTCACCTGTAAATCCTGAWAATTTTCCTTTCTGTGAGTATCCAATGTAATATTTGCACACTCTGGTTATAAATTTTGAAGAAATAGCTTATAAGTGTGGTTAAAATGCAGCATTAAAGCAGTTAAACAGCCTCCTTATTAGCATTAGAACCATAGTCAAAACACATTATACTTGGCTAATAAATTTATTTTTATGTAATGGAAATGCCATCAAAGCATAGTTAATCTGAATTGAATTAGATTATAATTGGAGCTCTTGTGCACAAGGAATGAAAATGATTCTTTATTGTTGCAGACTGACAATGCAACATTTGTTACTCCCTCCCCACTATCCTTCCCAAGTAAGTGGCAGCTGGAGTATTAGTGTGTGCATCTCATAAGCCTTGCATATAATATTACTATGTTTCTGAGCATGGAGCTTAGCAATAAGACAAAGGGAAATGTATTGTGCTGAGTATTCATCATACTTCCACCCCGTTCTTTCAGAGGTGCATGCACGTGAGAAGCGGTCTTGTGCGTAAGGATCCTCACTATTTGCCCGCACTGCTGGCTACGTGCGTTAGTATGAGAGGTGTGAATGTGTGCTCACAGGACASAGAGGAAAAAACTCAGATCCTCTTTTGCAGGGTTAAAGGCTGAGTGCTAAATGTACACCCCAGACCTTATCCATGCTCATCAGACGTATTGACCACTCATGCAAATAGCTGCAGCATTTTCCCCAAGCTTTTGTGCGTACCAGTTATCTCCCAAGTCAAGAAGATGTGATAGAGACATGCCATGGAGCACCTGATGTCCCTTCCTTTCCTGCAGGGCACTGTGCAAAGGTCCATGTACTCAGGCAGTATGTGCAGGTTCACGATTTTAACGTATAACTGGGGGTCACACCGTGGAGGAGTGATGAGACTGGGATGCAACATGTGCAACACCCACAGCAATTTCTTGCCCAAAACCATGGGTCCCCCTAAGCACACTCAGGTGTGTGGGCCATGGACAGTCTGGGGCTGAGTCATGATCAAAGGATCCCCATCCAGAGGTGGCCTTCCCATCCTATAACTATGTTTGTGGTAGGTAGTACCCAAATGGGAGACCGTAACAGCCTTTTGACAACTTCTCCTCTCTYTAGGGATCAGGAGAGATCATATTCCCTCTGTTCTTCCATGAGCCTGATGCTATTTCATATTATCCTGCTCCTGCAGAGCCAGAAGGTGACTGTCCCCACAGTCTTGCATGTGCTCTTGTTTCTGCTGTGGGAGGAGAAGTGGTGACAGCCACAAGAGGAAATCTGAGGCAAAAATCAGAAGGTCGAAGTCCCCATTCAGGACACTGCCACACTCATCACCATGGCACCTAGGCACGTCGTCAGGGAAACAGTGCGAGAACCCTGCTAGCAACAACTATGTTTAGTCACATTTACACTGTCACTAATATAACTCCTCTCCCAGTATGGATATGAGGTCTGAGAAGGAGGGGAAA
>NW_028185572.1:935095-973766 GCF_003343005.1 Rhea americana | reverse complement strand
CTGCTACTGTAAACAGAGAGAAAGCAAGATACAAAAACAGAGTAACTTAACTCAAATCTAGAGGAACTTCTCCGTAAGCCCATCTGATTTCTGTATAATCTATCCCAAATTTACAATGTGGTAAATTCTAGCTGCTTATAAACCGTTAAAATTTGCAGMACAGTAAGTAGCTAATGTAATTTTGCCTGCAAGTGGTATCATATCTTGGATCCACAGGGAGATGAGCATACTTACGCCTTATCATTGGTGTCTGCAGTAGGTAAAAGTGCCCAGCGCTCTTGGGCTCAGGCACAGTGTGAGTTAGCTGAAGTTCATTACTGACAACCTAGAGCTCATTTCCACTTATCTGCAAGTTCTCATTTAGCTTGTATCACTGCAGCATCAGAGCATCTTCCAAAAAAACACACCAGGCAATCAGATTAATACCCAGCACATCTGGCTTTATCTCTCTTTTCCCTTTCTCTCCCTAAGAATAACACAGGGTGGAGAGGCACTTTACTCGGAAGGACGACATTGCTACCAAAAAGCAGGAGATATCCTGAGCTGGTGTGGCAAAATGCCATTGATATTGCAAAGTCAAACGCTGAAATACCTAAGGTGTCCAAAGTGAAGGTTGCCTGTGAAATATTTACTGTCTCTAGTATTTAGTATTCATCAAATATATAGGGTTCACTGGTAAGGGTTTTTTGGGGGGACTCCTTATTTCAGTGTATGGAGGGTGCTTAGAAGTTTTTACCTTTCTGATTTTATTTTGTGTTATTTATATATATAATTTTCATCCTTTAAATGGCTTATTGACTAGAGGCAAATAATTTAATTTTCCTGTGTTCTTTTCTGAGGTGTTCAGCTGTCTAATCCCCTAGTTCTTGAGAAAAGTTAATTAACTGGTATTTATATCTTTCCGTAAGGAGAGGCATTGGTTTCCATCTTCCCTTCCTCTGCCTGGTGTCTCAAAGCATTTTATGGCCTAGATTCACCTCATCTGCCTCTGCCAGTCCTAATTTGCTCTTTCCGCCTCCTATCCCAGCCTCCAGTTTGTGTTCCAGTTTTCTGCTTTCCTTCTTTCTAATTTGACTTTTTTCCATTCTGCATTTGAGCCAATGGCACATTGCAGCTTTGATGGTGGCATGGGATCAAGAGGACCATAGTTCCTGACCCCAATCCCGAATAGCTGAGAGTAACAAAGTCTAGCTTTACCCTGTAGACCTGGGTTGAAAATGCTTAGCCAAMCCACAGCAGTGCCATACTGGGAATCTAATCAGTGCTAGGAGCTGTGAAAGGGACAGATACRTCTAGTAAAAGTGTATTTTATGAGCAGGACAACGTTTGTTGTAAGCTGGAATGACCAGTCATRCTGAAGGTGAGCGCTTGCCTTGAGYTAATGCTCTTGACTTCATTCAGCTTCCAGTGACACCTGTGAGATGTGAGTATGCTCAGCATCTTGCAAGCTTTTGCCATAGAGAATGTGTTTCCAAAAGTTGAATGTTATTTTCTGGAAAAGATTTTACAATATGTTTAAATACTTCTATTAAATTATTTTCTTCCAAGGAAAGTACTTAGTGTTCATTCAATTGCTTGAATTTATTGCTAGAACAATTTTGTTTTGTTCTGTTTAATCTTGTTTTCTTAGTAGCTCAACCTACAGAGGAATAAAAACTAGGCAATGACAGAAAAAGTCTGATCTTCTTAATTTTCCTGATAAAAGCAAAAAAGTTCCATGGACATTAACTGAAACAGAATGGATACATGCATATACCATGCAAATCCTTCCTGCTGCTTGGTGATGCACCCATGAGCCGCCCAAGGCTTGAAGAGCTTGAAAAATTGTGAAACTAAGTACTCTGCMCTCCATCATCCCATTCCCAGCAGTTCCCCTACATCTGCACCCCTTTCTGTGGGGCTGCAAACTACTCTGCTAGAAAGTCAGTGCTAACAGAGATAGTTTAAATATATTCAAAAGCCTTTAAAGTTCAATTATAAAAACATTTTTAAATATTCTGAACCTCCTCTCTATTGCAAAGGGATGGAGAGAGAGAGTCTTAAGAAAACCTGGGCTAGGCACCCATGGGAGTGCAAGATGAAAGGTACACCAGGTCCAGATAGCTCCTCGGGGGTTACAAAGAAGCATGCACAACTTCATATTGCATCTTTGCCCTGCTTTTTAGAGCTAAATTTACCTATGTCTGGTTTTCTGGTCCTACTGAACAGAGAAACCCAGCTACTGGAGCACCAGACATTGTTATTAGGGGTTACTGAACCTCTATATGTCTTTGCATAACAGCTTGCAAGCRCTGGACTGATGTCTGCTGTACTCTCACACACCATTTTGGTAAGTTAGTGGGGGGTGGGAAGGTCTGGGAAACCTCAGATCACTTTGTGGCCTTCACTTTTCAGTGCCTCCATTTAGCCACCCACACACGCTACTACTGTCTGTCTTGTCTAATTTAGAGTGTAAATTCTTCAGGGCAGGGACTGTCTCTCACGGCGTGTTTGCATGGTGAGGCCCTGATCCTGATTGGCAGCGCTGAGTACACTACAAATCTATTTTAACATAACCCCAAATTGAAAATTCTGTGTGTCTGAGCCTTAGGGGATGTGGGACCATGTTCAGGAAAGCAGATTCTGAGAAAGACTGAAAGGTCATTGCAGACAAYGTATTGAATATGAACTGTAGATGTGGAGCTAGCGGCTAGGAGACAAGGCTTGAAACAAATTTTGTTCTCGGTCAAATGAAGGCAAATTAAATAGGACTATGGAGGCATCACTAGCCCTCTATCAGGAGACTGGAAGAAGCTGGGGCTGACATGTGTGTCCATTTCTCATGTCTCTCATTTTGGAAAGTCATTGAGAATACAGAAAGGGTTTAAGAAAGAGATGACTTAAAGGCTGGAAATCTCACCAAACTTGAGTCACCTAAATGACATATYTAAGTGAAGGTCATAGTTGCCCTAGGATACTCGCATAGTTACTGGAGTGAGACAGGCACCTCCAGGGGATATTCACATCTGAGATGAGTTGAATTGCTTTCTAGAGGTGTCTCCCCTGATTACGCAGGGACTGTCAGGCAACTAGGCGCAGGTAGTTGTCTAACTTAGGTACCATCAATCTTCACATCCCAAGAAAGAATAATTATGACATGGAGTATGCTTAGTTTATGGGAAAGAAGGTTGAAAAGAGACTTGCTGACACTCCGTAAAGTACCCRCACAGGAAGACAGTTTTCAATAGGATATGGCTCTTTCACCAAGCAGATAAAGGTCTAACAAGATCCAGTGACTGGAAGTCAAAGATAGATAGATTCAAGCTAAAGATAAGGTGCAAATTTTAGCAGTAAGAGTAATGAACCTGGGGAGCAATTTACAACGGAGGTGTTAGATTTTCCATGACTTGAAAGCTCTAAATCAAGATGTGATGTCTTTCTAAAAGATATGCTATAGCTTAACCACTAGTTATGAAGCTACAGAGATTGCTAGGTGATACACAGAAGGTTACAGTAGATGGTCATAAAAGCACCGTCTAGTGATAAAATGTACCAGTCTAGATAATTGTACTAAATATTCCTTCATAACAATTTGATTTTGCATGCACTCTACCAATGAATGTTACTCAGTTAAAATTGCCGGGGCAATTTTAAGGGCCTGAAGTAGGTGAATGAAGCAGTAGGTGAAGCACGTGTCTTCCTAGGCCTCTCCACAATAGGCATGTATTCTTCTTTCCCTACAGACTATTTACAGCCTAATCCATCATCTCTTGAACCTTTCTTGAACCTCTGATCCTTTCTCAGTGCAGTAATACTGCTCATTCATACATCTATATTCATCTATATCTCATRAAAGGAGTTACCTCCTGAAATGCTGTAATTCTCCTGGACTATGCTCTCCACTCTAGATGGAGTGTATGGGGACAAGCAGCTTGAAGAACTGAAATTAGAAAAACACTAAAGGTGAGGAACACGTTTTCCTGAGCTTTTTTAGTCAATGAAGCTAAAGGAGAACCATAATCACAGGACTGACTTGTAGTATTTCCTATTTCACCCTGCCTACTGCTGCAGCTGGTTTCCATTGCACAGGTGGCTACCGATGAACCCAAAATATCCACTGGAGTTGAGACAATTTGATATTTCCTCCAGAGCATACCAGTGGATAGCACAGTGTGTGCTGTTAAGGACTGAAGCTGTCAAAGTACATTTGTCTGTGATATAGGGGATTAAACTCTGTTTTGCTAAGCATGTAGGACAGCTGTCAATCATATGTGCCTGAAAGGTGTGCAAGGTATGCAGATAGGAGGAAACCACAACCAGCCACAAAATGAGAACAGGATTTCAAATGCCAGGGTACTATGCATATTCATTAGCATGCTTTTTGGTTTCCCATTTTTTTTTTAAGAAAAGGATGAATTTGAGGAAAATTGAGCAAATAATTGCTGTCTGTGACAGCTGCAATTAATGTGCTAATAAGCTAAGGCTTCTGAAGCCCTTCTTTCCCAGTAACTAAGAAATTTCAAATACTTATCCCATTACTGCATGGTGTCAGTGAACATTCTGCAGTAGTTATTTGGGGARTGTAAGTTCTTTGGAAAATGAAGCTTAAATAACAAAAATAAAGTTTCCTGACAATGCCTGCTATTATTAATCCAGAGGGACAAGGCAACTGACAAGAAGGAAAATCTTATGGTAATGCACTAACCTGGAGGCCAGGAGATATGGGCTTAGTCACAGCATCTAATTCTATTCCTTCTGATCTTGATGAGGCAAYTCAACCTCTTCCTACCCTTAGTTCCATATTTGAGAATGGCAGTGGTTTTCCCCCAGTCTACTCCGACATTTCTAGATCACAAGCTCTGTCTCACTGTCCRTCATTGCTGTGAGGCTGTACAGTTCCCAGCCCAACAGGCTTAATATCATATGTTGCACACCATGTGTATGAAAACTTGTGGGAAAGGATGCAAATGAAAACTTAAACATTGCCACCAGTAGCAAATGTGCTTGGGTTTATRCTCTGGAAGAGAAAGAGCTTCTCTCCATGGAGAGAGTAAAAACAATTAGCGCTCACCATAATTTTCATCCCTGCATCTCAAAAGCACTTTACAAAGGCTGATGAGTACCATTAACCCCATTTTTACAGATGGATGGGAAACAGCATCATGGAGCAGCAAAGTGAGTTGCTCAAGGCCATACAGTAACTCAGCAGCAGTATGCAAATAGAAACCAGGTCTCCTGGTGCCAAGCCTTATTCCTTGGCCCATGCAGYTTTGACACGGGAGACCTGACCTCGTTCCAACGCTTGTGAAAGCAGCAGCTTCCTTCTCCACAAGCCGAAGCAGGTAGGAATAGGGAGTCGATGACTGAGCCCGTTCCCCCTGCGCTCACCATTCTTGTGCAATAATTGCTCCGCAGACATTTTTTTGTGAGCTTGATGAATGTTTTATTTACATGGAAATGTCTCAGCTAACTCCCACAGTAAACACAAGGCGGTAGTCAAAACGTTACTACATCTATTATCACAGAGAGTGGGCTGAAAGATATGCCTGCGTCTGCTGTGAGCAGGCCCTATTTTATTAGAATTGTGGTACTTTCACTACTTGTTTGAGAGATGAGCCATTCATTTGCACATGATGGTGACCATAATTTAAGGGCTCCCACCCCCAGAGGCTGCTTGTTTCTCTGTTGTATAGTTGAATTCATTTTTAAATGACATTTACAATTAAAACGCTACAGCCGATGCTTATTGGTAGGGATAGTGCATAGTAAACCAGGTGCCAGGGCCTGGTACAGCTGTGACCTGGAGCTCAGGTAGGGGCTTGGACCCTTCTGCGGACCTTGYTCTGCAGRAAAMCCAATGTGAYCATTGCAGCAGCAGACAGGGAGCCRAGTGGCTGTTTCTTCCAGTTCTGGCTTTRTTATGAGGTCCATGTGAGTCATGTAAGACTGGATCCACCCTACCTAATTTTAGAGATTTTACTGAGCAGCCTGATTTTGGAGACTCAAAGCTCCTCTACTGTGGATAAATCTCCCAAGATCTCAGTCTCCCATTGGAGCTGCCTGTCTATATCCACTGACAAATTTGCTGCACTCATAATTAGTGTGTTCCTTGCAACTAATGGGATTTATACAGATGCAGTCTTTAATGTTTTATTTTTTGACTTCATAGTGTAAATTTTCTGTGTTAAAGGTCCAGATAAGTCTTCAAAGCTTCCCAAGCTGAGTACTCCCAAACTGAGGTTATTTGGACTTTACTTCTTTGGCACTCCCTCCACGCTTTGCACGCGTAAAAGGGGCACAATGCCATTCTTTCTAGTTCAGYGGAGACCTGCAGCACAGGGGAACAGACACCTACATTATGGGTACGTTTGTTCTAACCCAGCCTCTACAGCCTGTTTCATATTAACAGCATTTCTGCAGAATAGCAGTAGCTCCAGCAGTAGTTCACTTAATGACCAATACCACATGCTCCAGAAGACCCAAAGAAATGTAACGTGATAAGGATTAAAACCATAATAGTTTCCTACATTGGAGGATATCTACCAGAAAAAGCATGGATGCGTAGAAAGCTGCTGCCAAAATACAACTCCATGAGGCATGGGAAGTGCTATGGAAACGCTAAGTGTTATTRCCATCTGTTATTACAGCCACACTGCAAGGTGGTCATTTACTGTTGATACATGCCATCCTTTTCCTTCTTTCGTTCTAATTGCCACTTTCAGGTTGCTAATCTGCTGGCTCTGTATTTGTACGTGTGTGAGTGTGTGCTTACACACACACAGGTAATGACTGGCATAAAAGAAAGCAATGGAAATCTGTAATATTTAATGTGGGAAACATAGGAAGGTCTGCATGGTCAGCAGTCTGGTCCTTCAGAATTCAACTATACAAGACAAGTTATAAACATATTCGCCAAGAGAAAAAAGCTGTTCCCAAACAAAGTAATACCGAGTATATGTGATACCCTGGGGTGATAAGGTGTGTGTGGGGGTGGGGGGAGGCTCTAATATGATTTGGAAAATTTCTTTATTAATGGGAAAGCATCTGCRTGACTCATTCCTAGTCTGTCTGATTTTTATTTGTGGATGATATTTTTCTTTCCACTGACTAATACCTGTCCTTCTCACTCAGTGTTGTTTTAGAGTTATTAACATGCCCATTAGCTGTGCTGCTATTTCACAGATCTTCCTTTGCAAAATTCGAGTCCTTAAAAATGCTTTAATATTTTAATAGTATAATATTTGAGGACAATGATTTATTTCAGTGCTGATACATATRACCCCAGGACTTTTCTTACCAGGTATAAACCAGGGTGATATGGACAGACTTAAATTTGTCGGGAAGAAAAGGATGTAAACATAAAGGGTCAAAGAGGAGATAAAAATAAAACAACCAGGCCATTCTTGTGAACATTTTAAATGGTTATACGCTAATGTAAGATGTATGGGGAATAAGCCAGAGGAATTGGGAATCTTATTACATAATTAGAATTATGTCTTAATTGGCTTAGCAGAGGTTTGCTAGGCTAATGCACATGACCAGAATATTGATGTAAAAATGTAGGGCTTGTTCAGAAAGGACAGCCAAAAAGAGAGAAGATGCTGCTGTCTACATATCAAGGACACATCATTGGCTCTGAGACCCAGCATACAGCGTGAGATGGACTTGCTGAAACCATCTTGCCTGTATTAAAAGGGAAGCAGCTGTGTGGTGGGTTGGGTTTGCAGTGACCACCAGACTGGGTAAGTCAGATGATGGGGTGGTTTTGAACAACTCGCGGAATTTGTCAAACCCCAGGTGTTGGTATCAGTGGAGGATGATGACACCTAAACATCTGCAAGGAAGAAACACAGCACAAATAGCAAACTCTTGGATTCCTCTGGGAACAGCCTTTTAACCCAAAAGCTGATACAGTTAACTAGAGAAAAGGCTCATGGCAATTCCCTTCTGACTGGTATATATATGAATTGTGTGAGAAAATAAAGTAGGAAGAAACTAGAAGAATGATGATTATCCTGATTCTTAGGAAGACAAGAGGCAGAACCAGAAAGTAAAATAAATAAATTAATTAATTAAATTTAAAAAAAAAAAAGTCTTTAAGAATAGTGACATAAAACAGTCGACAAACTCATACACTTGGTAGAAAACAACTTATGGGAAGCAAATCTAGGGGCAAAGTGGCAAAGTGACCCAAAGAACGCTGAAACAACTTTGGGGCCTGAGTACAAATTATCCTAATGTAGAAGAAGATTTAGGAAGATTCATAAGAGCTTTTCCAATTCATGATCATCTCCATTATATGAAACRTAGGAAGAAATGATTGAGAAAGTGGAAGGTAGGTCAAATTAGTGGGAAATAAAACAAGCACACAGRAACAAAATCAGAGAAGAAAAATGTCACATACAGAATTTGTAGCAATATAAGAACATATTAGGTAGCTGCATTAGTAATAAGAAGAGGAAGAAATAACTCAGCAAAACATGTTTATTTTTTACTTGAATCAGTGAATTTGTTCGCTATGCAGTTCTGCAAATTGTTGTACTTGCACAAATGAGTGGTAATGCGAGGGRAAAAGGAATAACAAGGGTAAAGGGGGAGGAGGGGCCTACAACAGTTCTATCACTAAAAGAAATGTAAGGGTAGGACCACTATTCAAYAGGCAAAGAAGGAAAATTACTGATGGATGTGGCTGAAGCATTTAATGCCTTTTGGCTTTAGTCTTCACTAGAAAGATTAACTGTGATTAGGTAACTAACAAAATGAATACTAAGGCTGAAAGAGAGTGAACTAGCAGTAAAATATAGAAAGAATGGTAAGAGATTGCTTGGATAAGTTAGATGCTTTCAAAACAGCAGACTCTGATGTAATTCCTCACAGAATATTTAAGAAATCAGCAGAAGCACTCTTGTAGTAGTTATCTTTGATAACTCCTGGATGACGATAAATTCCCAGAGTAAGCTCTTTTCTTTAACTTCAGTAAGGCTTCTTATAGGCTCTGAGGTATCACTCCCATAACGAATCTAGGCTTAGATGAAACTACAGTACAGARTGCAAAGGGATTTGCTGTGGTCAGGCTGTGATCTGATTCCGTTCAATATTTCCATCAATGCCTACGAGGATGGAATAAGATTCATTTCCTAGTATTGCAGATCACGCTAGGAAAGGAGAGCTTGCAGACATGTAGAGAACATGATAGAGCTGTAGAATTCAAACTGACCTTGGTAGGTGCTCTGGAATAAGAAAGACGAATGTGAAGARCTACACTTAGGCTCAATCAGCTGCAACATTACACAGAGCAATTCTGCCTGTCTGTAGCTGAAGATTAAAGGAAGTTTGGGGTTAAAACTGCAACAACAATGTCATGTGAAACAATGTCATATTGAAATGTGTAACCAGATATGCAAGTCAGATAAATTAATTGCTTCTAATTACTACCTTAGAAGAACTATCACAACCAGGTTGGTACGCTATATTTCCAAAAATACTGTATAAGCAGTAGGAAAAAGTCAAAGGAAAGGAAATGAAAATTATTGGAGATCAAGAAAATGCGTCTACTGAGGGAAGGCTGAAGAAATGAGTTTTGTTCAGTAAAGAGAGGGCTGAGGGTCAATCTCACAATTTATAGCATGGAAATGTTGCTGCAAAGAGAACATGAGTACTTTCTGTATGTATCCACCAGCTGTTGCTGGTGCAACCCCTTCCAAATGAGAACATCTTAGTTAAAAAAAAAATCTAAAGCTAATTATGGATAAACACTGAATAAATTTCCTAAAGAGGTAATGGACAATCTAACTAAGCATCTGTCAGGAATGGCTTAGGTATGGCTCAGACAGGAGATGGATTAAATAGTATCTCAAAGCCCATTCCCACTTCAGTGTTCTACCATGCCATAATTCATATCTCATGAACATATAAAAAAAGGTTTTGATGCAATACCTGGAGTTCAAAAGAATTATGAAAGGCTACATATTACACTGCATTTTTCACTTGCTTATCTCCAAGTCAAAAGAGACAAATATTATTGTCTTAAGGGGCACTGATAGCACAGAGAAGCAGTGCCCTCTTCCAACCAAGTAAGACTAGATTAAAGTTGGGCCCACAGTCCAGATTTCCTAGGTTCTCATAGCTTGCTGTCACCATTGTCTTTACCAGGATAAAATACATCTCAGAATAATTGCTTGTTGGATTTAGCTCAGAGAAGAAAGGCTGATCTCACATATCTTGAGCCTGCAAAACCAGGTAGGATGTAGCATGATTTTTTTTTCCCAGCAGGATGACATATTCTGCTAGTTTTAGGCAAACAATTTAGTTTGTTCGTTACTGATGCAGTTGGCCTGTCCAAGTAGTAGATAAGAAAGGGTGATTACCTCTGCATCTGTGCAACAGCAGACCTAGGTTTAAATCAACAATTTGAGCTAGGCAGTGAGGAGCTGAGGACTGTACTGGCAAATACATTGCAACATGGAGGAGCTTTTACYAGAAAGTACGTATGTAGCCTTCTGCAGCATGTTAACACATCCACAGTGGTACCTATCTCAAGAGTGATGGTCTGAATTCCACCTTCCTTGAGCCAACCTGACTTGTCACCACCTCTGCAAATGGTCCTACTGAAAGGGCATTACCACACTGCTCCCATGGACAACCCATCTGTCCAGTCCAAAAAAGCCAAGAGTTAAGGTAAAAGAGAGTATTTGTACATACAGGAATAACCAAGCTCTCTTTGCAGTCAACAGGGGACGACAACCTATTGAAAGCCAACAGAGATTCATTCAAGGCAAACTATAGCTGCAAAAGGCTGAATATTTCCCCACGCATATGTCTTCTGTATGTGTGTGTGTATGTGTGATAGCTCTCAGCATTAGGAAAGGAGAAGGAGCAAGAGGAGGCTATCTATAAAAACACCCATCTTCCACAGAAGATTGTCTGGGGACAGTAAGACCTGGAGAACTGCAAAAGAAGTCATCCTCAGGAAATTTCTAGCCCTGCTTTACAAAAAAGGCTTTCACAAAGCAAAGAAGCTGAAATCTGAGTTACTTTGCATGTACTAGAGTTGAGTATAACCTTATAAACTGTAACAACATTGGCCCTGTTAAATCTCTGTTTTCAGCATAGCTGTTGCAGGAGTGGAGTAACAGTTGGGGTCCTGCGAGACTCCTGCAAGCCCCAGAAGCTGGCAGCTCTCACAGCACACTGTAAGACTTCTATTTTCCCCAAAGTTTTGGCCTATGATTAATTGGTTTAATTTTACTTAGCAAAGTTCAATTTATGCTTTATAGGGACCATTAGTATTTGAGTGTCTGCTTCTGTGGTGATGGATGCTATAAAGAGTTGGGTGGGAAATGGTTTTCCTGTCCCCACAAAACTACTCAAAATTTCAAAAAAAATATTTATACTGAAATGAAACCAAACTCTCTTAAGAAGAGGGGGAGTGTGTGCAGACGTTGTGTCATTACTAGCAATTTGATTTTCGGAGCAGCAGTTTCAGATGCCAAGACCCCTTGAGCTGTCCCTTGAGAGCATGTCCTCACCTTCTGGTTCCCTGAGGCAAGTCTCTCTCTCTTTCACCCTCTGTTGCTCAAGCTCTTTATGTGAATAAATATGTGTTTATTGGAGCAAGGACTTCAGTGTGTGAATTTCTTATGTYCTAAATTACTTTTTAACCACAAGACTAAAGAGCCTGTCTCTTTTCTGGCCAAATGAATATTTCATTATTTATGCAGCTGCRGTAGGACCTTACTGGTCACCAAGCAGCCAGGTCTTTTGGGGTGAATGACTTTTTGCTTTACAGATGCATAGCTATGTCCA
Source organism: Rhea americana (assembly GCF_003343005.1). Taxonomy (NCBI): domain Eukaryota; kingdom Metazoa; phylum Chordata; class Aves; order Rheiformes; family Rheidae; genus Rhea; species Rhea americana. The sequence continues at coordinate 961,982 of NW_028185572.1, read as the reverse complement.
AGAAAGCTCCTTCCTGACAAATGTTTAAGCTGAAGTTGATGTGTTTTTCTGACTGGTTCCAGTTTCAACAAACTAATAATTTAATGCAAGACAGAAAGGGAGAGATTTCATTGAAAATTCCAGGCCAGATGTCATGCTGAGTAGCAAGTCTCCTGTGAATCCGTGGTGACCATGGTTTTGATTGTGAAGGTGTTATAATGTGGATTATTTGGAAGTACAACGGACATACRCAAAGCTCCTGATAGCCAAATCTAGCTGCCCTGGGGCATTTGAGAACTGCTGTTGTAGAAAATCCTAACGTGGATTGGATGTGGCAGGTTCTTGGTTTAGCATCAGCCAGCTCTGTGAGTTAAATCCTATTTACAGTGGAATAGAGTGCTTGCTCTTTAATTGAGTATAGTAGTTAAAAGATTATCACATCTCATAAATAACTAAAATCTTAAAGTGGCAAGATGGTCGGGTGAAAATACATTTAAATTTATTTTAGTACATTGTTGCTGTGCTCCAGTAATAAAATGTAAAGTACAGGAAAGCAGTAATTTCAGCGGGAGTTTTTAAAGAGGTGAAGTAAGCGCTGCTGTCATACTGTTACTAAATTCTCGTTCCTGCCCAAAACAATGTGATCTGAAACATGGTGGGTTTGTTCATTTTTTTATCTGTTTATTTATTTCTTTGTCATGGGGTCCTACAAAGCATTTATCCTGTGCTAAATGATTGAATTAGACAGCACATTTCACTGCAAAGTTTGATGACAGTGTCTACATTGCATTAGCACCTAGAGGCTTCAGTTGAAATCAGGATCTTCAGTGCTAATTAGGCACCTACACGGCTATAGGAACAGACGAAGCTTGTCTGATGAGCTAACCACATAATTCAGCCAAAGGTGCAAGAAATAGTTGTGATACTTCTTCTAAAAAGGAGGAAACAACTAGCCCAAGGTCACACAGAAAGTCAGCAAGGTAGGCAGAAGTTAAATCCAGGCTACCTGACTCCCCATCCTCATACCTAACTTATGAGTTTTTTTTTTCCTCTGTGATTCATAGATGAGCAACAGAGCAGTTAGATAGAAAGGCAGAGATTAAACAACTGATTTTGTTGTTGTTGTTGTTTTTAATGGGACTGCCTCTAAGAACAATGTCACATCCTCCTGCTGTTTTGCCAGTGGGTAAATCTAGAGTTTGGAGAAATGGAAAAAAAGGCAGGTTCAAAACACCTGTGACTTATTAAATKGATGTGAGATGTTACCAAGGCTGATGCTGCTGACATGATAATAGGGAAAACTTAGCAGCAACTTAATTTGACTAAAATTAATTAGACTTATGAGTGTAAACATGTTTCATACAGTGAGGTGTGTCAAGATCTAAGCACTCTGGTTTAAGATATGAATAGACAGGCAAATCACTGAGGTCTTTCATAGAGTCAATTTAGTCCTTAATAATACAGACTCCCAGGGTTTTAAGAGCCATTCAGTCTGCAAAAACAAAGCTGAGTCTGAAGGGCCGGAGTTTTCCTGGTAAACTTCTCTAACCTCTCTTTATGAGGTGTGTGTGAAGGTCACAAAATCAGATCAGSAGATATAGACTTGGGGACAGGGTCACATCCATGGAGTTCAAGTGATGCAAGATGACTGTTACGGAGAAGATATGCAACGAAGGCAGGAAAAATATAATTGAGACAAAAGTTTTTCAAAACAATAAGTGGTGCAATTCCAGGCAATGAGAATCATGGAATTATGGGAAAAGGAAACGAGTCTTTTTGCTGTTAACTTCACTGAGAGACAGAATTTCATACTGGGCTCCTTAGACTTATTCCATTTTCATCCTACTTGGACATCCTTGGGGGACTTATGTAACCTCTTCTTGTCTTCTTTTTCCTATCTGTGAAAAAAAAAATGAGATTTGTCCACAATGCAGGGGCACTGTGAGGCAATACCAGTGCTCAAAAGGCACCGGGATTTGAAATCCTCACCTGGAGAGCACATTATAGCCAGGAGCTGTAGCCTGCTTTAAGCAGAGGAAGGGGCTAACAGAGAAGGCTTGACCAAGAGGATCCGAATTTGAGATGAGATGATGCAAAGACTGGCAAATCTAGTTTGAGGAGAAAGTCAGTCATATCCGGCATCAAAGCAGAAGCAACTCTGTTAATACCATAATTCAGCCATAATTCAGAACCCATGCAGGGGCTGTTACGCAGRGGACAGCACCCACTTGCTGGAGGAGGAACGGGCCCTTATACCTTGCAGAAAGTTACTTTACAGTAACCATAATTGAATACAATTTACAATAATAATAACTGAAAAGGTAGAGGGTGTTTTGCACTACAGCTTAGTGCAAGTACTGGTAGCTTGTTCCACTGAAACCTAACACAAGCTTCACATAAGCCATAGTGGAATGAAAAACCTCATGTTTTATGTAACCATGAACATAAGCTATGCTTCAAGTCAGCAATACTGTCAATTTAACTAGTGAGCCAGAACCATCCAGGATCCAGTAAGTGAGAACGTGCCAGCCATCCCAAAACATTCTCTGTGGTTTGCATAATGTCTTTATATCTAGTCCTGCTGCATTATAAAGCTGCACCTTTACCAATGACCTAATTAAGTACAGTGTATTTGATGTTATAGGACGGGACAGTCAACAGAAATATCYAGGGCTTTGCTACAGACTTGTCTGAAGACCTTGAGAAGTCTCCTGACCTCTTCATGCCTCTGTTRACCCATTTATAAATTAAGGACAATAATATTTCTTTCTCTGATGAGCTGGTGTCATGAAGGGGAATTCATGAATAGATATCAAGTCCTGAGCTCCTTAGAGGACAAGCTTCCTGACAGTCTAATTTTATTCCGATTTCCTAAAGGCTTGTGCAGTTGTTCTGTCTGTCCATCTGCTTATCAGTCCCCTTACTAACAACTGAAATCACTGTTGAATTAATCATATTGGACAAGGGCTAGAAGCCTCCAGAAAATATATCAAGGTTYTGATAAGTTTCATGAAAATTAATGGGAGAGTGGCAGAGAAAGAGTGGAATTAATACCCTCCAAATCTGGGAGCAACCCTTTGCTGGGAAAGGCTGCRGTAGGACTCTTTTTCTGCTTGGTCTGACACTGCACAGTCATCCTGGGTGTACTGACCAGCCAGTTACCACATGCATATTTTGGAACCACCCACAGCATGTGGTGCCTTTTGCCAGCTGGTAATTGCTAGACTTAGAAGCGAGCCTGGAGGCACTGAGGGTGCCAAGGGGAAATTATAATCTACGGGAATGGGAATGACTTTGGAAGCGGCGGGTGAGATCATAAGGGAATCATGAGGGAGGGAAAGAACTGGGGCTGCTGTGGCAGTGTGGAGTGGTAGGTAGACTACCATAGAAACTGGTAGTTTGCAGTCTTTGTTTGCTCCCTACTCCCAGAAACACTTGCTAATTATTATCAGAATATCTGGTTACTATTTTAAATAGCTGACTTCAAGAGAGTTTACAAAATGACAGGAAATGGAACAGAAATATTAAATAATTTTTTGTGACACTCAAGATTTATTTCTAAAGATGCTCATTAGTAACAGAAACCTCAAAGAGAAATTTCGAAAATGTATATTTAATTCCACAATCAGCCCAAAACGTAGACAGCAAAATCTGCCTAATCTTTGATAGTGATGTTCAACAGACAATTCTGAAACCTTGTTATAGAATAAATCTGAAAAACACAATAGCTGCTAGCAGCTTTTCAAGGAACGAAGCCGTTGTAGACGCGGAATCAGGTACTGTTCCTGCTTTGACAAGGAAAGATTTGGGATGTCAAATGTTCTGCATGCTGCAATGCATATCACCTGCTCAAGCGATGTTCAGTCAGTAAGGAAAGGTAATTGCCAGCAGCTTTATAACTCCGTATCCCCCTTAGTACACTGCCAAAATACATCAGCATTGATGTTGGCTTCAAATAGGTCTACATGTTCACTATTTTGTGATAAAGAGGATAAGAAATGACTGGCACGAAAGTAGAACAGTAGAAGAGACGAAGATGGATGATAGTGGTAAGTGGGGATAGGAAAGCTTAGTTTTCATGAACATAAAAGATATTTTACGTTCAAGATCAGAACTGGAAGAAGGAATTTTTTAATGTAGTCTCACTTATTTTTTTTAATCACAAGAATCTATGACTTTGATTTCTTAATATGTTTAATAGTCATATACCTGATCTGACAGAGAGAAGATGCCAAATCAAACCTTGCAGCAAAACCAATYGAGCTATTAGGAAGCTTGCCACGAGGGCCAGATGTCACAGATAGGCATGAATCTGGATAATCTCAGTCTCTAGGAAATCTCAGGTCAGCAATGCCTTGTTCAGACCTAGCTCTATTCTAAGCTCAGGAGCAGGAGTCAGTCCGGTATAACYTTATCTTTTGTATATCTCTAAGAGGAAGGACAGTAGTATAAACACTACCTTTTCGTCTGTTGTTTCACTTTAACAATGCGAGACAATCGTCCTCCAAAACATTTTCTTCTTGCTCCTTTCTCATTGACTCATGTCTCTGACTGCTATTCATGCGCTCCATAATAGAGTCTCTACTTCTGTGGCGGAGGCCACTCCTAATATTAGGAAATAGGCTTTGGTCATTTTTTTTTTTTTTTAATTAAAACTCTTTTTTTTTCCTAATTAAGTAAATCAACCAAATTACTACATTTGTGAAGAGAAGCGTGTAATTGTAACTCCTCTTACACTTTCAGACTGACAGATGAGCAGATTCCTACATACTGTTAACCTGCTTATTTCCTATGCAGGCAGGCACCTGATACGTCTCGTTTCCAACGACATGAGTCAAGTACTAAGAGGGAAGGGGCAGAGAATAACAACTCCTGCTACTTATGTATGGGGAGAAGGGTCAATTTTATATTTCAAACTCGATAGAAATAGTTGGTATATTTTAATTTCTTGATTGCTTTAGTACACTGGAGACCTAGACAACTTCCAGAGGTTTGCTAAAATAGAAATGAAGGGAGGCTACATGACAGCTTGTAAAGGAAACACTGTGCTCAGTTACAAAATACAAACTGCTGCAGCCCAGCCTGTTTCCTAAATCTTCTGTGTAGCCTTTGCACAAAACATTGTTCTCCTAAGCTTTTGCTAAACTTGTTTCTGTAGCCTAACAGTTCCCCATAGGCTGCTAAGAAACACCCTGTTTTTAGTGCTCCAGGTGTCTCTTCCTGTGAAGTTCACATGCCCTTGAGATAGATACCTCCCCATCTCCCCGAAGTTCCTCACCCTTTTATTTGCCTGCTTCTTAGACCATTGCAACCATTTCTCAGCTTTTAAGTCATCAGGTCTTTCACTTCTATAAAGAGCTTCTTATAGAAAAAAAAGGCTGAGGTGCATTGTTGGAGTAGCCTGGCAAAGTTTCCTCCCCCAGCGTTCATACACTAGCTCTTCTGAAGAGATGGCTTCCAGGGCTATCCTTTCAAGAGGTTTTCAACATCTACTCTTAAATCAAATAGAAAATGGTAAAATAGAAAAGGGGAAAAGGTGGAAAATTAGCTAGAAGTATAATCCAAACAGGTAAGATGGAGTGTAAGGAACCATAGCACATTACACTTTAGGACTGTTAAAACTAGTCAAAGAGTTTGTCTGAAATTGTCTGAAATTAAGTACTATGTGCATAGTATGTGTGTGTGTTTGTTTATGCATATGCTCCTATAAATAYATGTGTATATGTATGMGTATAYGTGTGTAAATATATGCTGTCAGGAGTTTACATAGTATTTTTATATCATTTATTGTGGTTATTTTTCCCTTACTATAAGTAAACCGAATTTCTTAAGTTCATGATCTAAGACATCCTCAGAGTATCTGCATATGAATTTGAGCCAAGTCCTAAGGSAGACTTGTGTGGCATTTGCACACCCTGTTGACATTTAGAACAAAAGTCAAGCCCTGAAAACACAACAAAATTATGGGTTAGCTTTCTTTTCAATATCTGCATAAATTAACAATATCGTCATCATTGTCATTTAAGGCTGTGACCACCTCAGTGTGAAAATCATATTAACAGCACTGGCCCACCAGTCATTAAACCTTAAGAATGGAGAATAAATTTCACATGGGCTGCAGTGACTTTGCATTAGAAATCGTAGTGGAGTTGAGTGAGATACTGTGCGTAATGGACTTGGCAACGTGTGGTACAGAAGAGCAAGAAAAATTGCTAGACTGCTTTTCTGTGTAAGAACATACATTTACTCCTAATTCCATCTACAGCCCAAAAATGGTGTCAAAATTTGAGAGCTCTGATAGATGAAGAATTTAGTCTTCTAATAATCGTAATTCTCATGTGATACGTAATGTTGATCCTGTGGATTTTAGTGGCTAAAGAGAGTCTGACCAAGGCCACCTGCCTTCTTGAYAGTAGCCCTTTCCTTCATGAACTGTCTCACTAAATTCAGTGCAGCTGATTTGGCAAGTTTTGAAAGCGCTGTAGCATAGAGTCAGAAATTTTCAGCATCCTTAGTTTAAAAATATGCTTCTAAAAGAGCTTGGATCCSACTCCTTTAGCTGACCRAATTATATTTATAGTCACATTTGGCACCTACCTGACAATTCTCAGCCATAGATCTTAAGGTACTTTTACAAATCATTGCTCTCCTCCGCTTAGAAGGAAAGTAAGATGACTTGAGCAGACGGTTGCTCAGTAGCAGTGGTCCAACTTTTGGTCTGAGGAGTGATGTTTTGAACCGGAGTGCCCCTGTGATATTAGAAATGATATAGTCTGAACAAAAATAAACAGAAATATCTTGATTCAATTTAAACATTACTGTGGTGGGTTCAAAGAAGAAAAGGTGTAAACAGAAATGCAAGCTACTAGCCGTACGTTTAGAAAGTCAGTAAGGACACTTTAACACTATATTATATATATAAATGTTTATATATATATAAAACATATATATGTTAGACTATACATCTCTCTATATATAGGCTATATATATATATAATGTATATAAAACACAGAAAGGAGATGGGTGTATTTTATCTTCTGTCAACACATAAAGCTATCTGAGTGCAATAATAATTCTCAGTTGACCCTGCCTCTGCATAGGTTGCTTACAAATCATTGCAAACATTTGTACAGAGTATAGCACAAGACACAAACAAATAGCAAAAAGCAACAAGAAAGGCCTGATCCTGAGCGGAGACACCTCTGGCGAATTAAGGTTCGCACGCGTCTTGCTACGTAAAGCCRACATCCACAGGAATGGTGAAATCGTACTTAGCTCCAATGTATTTATYGTCGTCATCATGTCTGACAGAGCTTTACAGAGCTGATGGTCAGAGGCTCTGCAGCTCTTCTGAAAACATCCTTCTCCCACCGATGGGTGGACACTATTCCYTGGTATCAAACACTTTACTAGAGGYAACCCTCTTTCYACTAGAAGATATCAAAAACCCATCATTCCAATGATGCGTTTGGAATGTATGTATTATTYAAMTTACTGCTCTGGATGAGGGAAACTGAGGCCCAGAAATGCCTTGCCTAAGGAACAAAACTGTGGTGTCCTCTTTTCAGATTCCTCTGAGCATCCTGACTCATCTCAGGGAGCAAGAGGCCATGAGGCTACAGCCGTTCCCTGACAGCACCCCTGCTGTGCCTTARCAGATACAGACCAAAATAGCTTCCACTTGCTTCTAAACATATGCTATATTATTTTCTACTTCTACAAAAGTGCATCATTTTTCTTTTTTTTTCTTCTTCTTTCTTTTCAGATCAGCTTAMGGAAGTAATAGCATCTTTGGAAACAAAATTAAGGTCATTGCTTCCTCTCTAATCAACCTCATGTCCTTGTTCTTTCTCTAGCAGGATGATGGACCAGCTGTAGCCTTGCCAAAACTCTCTGTCCTCAGCCAAATGTGACAGTCCCTTAGAAGCTACCCATTTAATTCTTTCTTTGCCTCAGGTCTCTTCTTCCATCACTATCCCTTCTCAGGCCCATCTGGTTACAAACAGTCACTCTAATGAGAGGGAAGAATACTTTATTTTTCGTCCCCTCTTCAAGGAAAGTCGACGTTGAATTACATTTGCCTTCTGATTTTATTTACATGCSTGTTACTTTTCTAGTCAAGGAGGAGTAGGAATGACAAGGGATGCGACCATCTTGCATGATAGTAGAGTAGCTTTTAAAATCTTATTCCTTAACTTCAGGAATTATACTCAGGGTTATCAGACATATACAAAATGCCATTAAAATAAAGCATCTTCCTCTGGTCAGTATGTTMTATCATTAACTTATTTTTCCTTGCTTGAACTTAGAACTTCTTGATCAAAGAGAAAGAAGAAAGCCTGTTATTCTCTATTAYTTCAGAGACTAAGGTCCTTTTAATATAAATATTAAAGTGTTTTGRCTGTTTCTTTTTCTTTTTTCCACATGAATAAAGAGCTGTTTTCAGGTTTATTAGGTTTATTATTTAACAGAGAACGTGAAGAGGTTTGTCCTTCCTACTCACAACAAGCATCTCTGGTAATTTAAATTGACGGTTCAGTTTGCCCAGGCAAATGTCATCCTTCTCCCCCTATCAATCAATCAATMAATMAATAAATAAATAAATAAATAGTTACATATGGTGGAATCCCTCCCCATTTTTTCATCTCCTATTTTTAATACAAAGGGGTTATTTACAATGTAATAGTGATGCTGGATTTACAATAGAAACTTTAATATGAAGTACAGAATGAGTTTTATTCTGTGGTAGTGTGGGTAAATGTGACTGAGAAGCAGTGTGGCCTACTAGTCTGCAAAGTGAAAACAGCCACCAAAATTCCAGGAAAGCTAGAGGGAATATTCATCATTTACAAAATCAARCTATTTGAGGAAACTGGTAAGTAAGCAAGAAATGTTGGGCCTAAAACATAAACTTGATTTTTTTTTTCAATTTCTAATGGATCATATCTTTGTAATAAATGTAGCTCTTTCCTTTCCAACCATGTATCCTGTTGTGAAACATGCATATGTCTCCCTGGAAAGGTTTTCTGGCTCATAAAAAATCTTTATAAGATTCAATGTATTGACGGTAAAGTGCTACCAGATGACAAATCCTCTTACAAGACCATCCACGAGAGAGTGATGACAAGGATGAAATCAGAAAAATGGCAGAGGATCAGCAGGCCACCCACACGAGATGCAAAGCGTGCTGGCCAACCCTGGCTCAAGAGGACTTTCCCACTACCTGAACACTTTAAGCCTGGTGGCAGTCAATGATCTTGAGAGGGTGATGATCCCAGCTGTGAATGGTCTTACAGGGGTGCTGGAACTAGTTATGAGCAGTTCCCTAGCACCATCTTTAGCCCAAATATGCATTTCTTGGCCAACTTCCACCATCACATTCCTTGCTAGACTCAGAGTTTGTCCACCAGRATGTAAAGGACCACTGAGAAACTTTCATACCACCTATACTGGACAGCGAATTCAGGCAACACTGGGCACTGGCTCTGTAGAAATCTCAGTTTCTTCAAGTCAAAATKGTTAAAGACCTCCTGCAGCACACTGTCCCATGGACTTCAGCACAGGGCCCATCAAACTTTTCATATCTAAGTTAGGAGTTTACCTTTACTCCCTCTGTGTTCCGCAGAGAAAGAGAACACCTCCAGAACAAAAAAAACGTCCTCCAGGCTCTTAACTTAAAGCAATTCATGTTAGTGATAAAAGCTGAGAACGATGAATTTGAGATTTTGTACTTTGCTTTCTTAGCATTTATTTAAGGAATATGTAATACCTTAAACACTACGAGATGCTCTGCATACTTGAGACAGGAAAAAAAAATCAATTTCCATCCAGACTATACATTTCCACAGCCTATAGTGAGCCTTTGAGATAGAAACACTGAYATTTACAATCTATAAGTAAGGGATTAGATGAGAAAAACCTGTAAACTATACAGTGTAACACTAGGTATTTTAATGCCTTGAGACGGTGCTGGAGAGGAACCGGGGGAATGGGAAGATAGCCTGAGAACAGGGTCTTCTCTCCAGCAGTTCTCCACATCTCCTCGACCTGCGATCTTGTGATCTTGCRCAATCCCAGAAACTAGCCTAATCTGGTATGATTATATGGATGGCAGCATATTGAATGAATAAATAAATAAATAAGCAGTAGCGCTGCAAAGAGTGCTGGTTGTGGCAGTGGAGGGGGGGGGGACACGACTTGAGCTTGGATACGCAGTGCAGCGAGCAATCAGACAGTTCATTCTTCTTTTAAGAAGTGTTACATGCCCAGGCTGTGGTATTCTGGCTCCTTTGGAAATGTGTCAGCTTAAACAACCTCTGCAGCTCACATCCATTTCCTCTAGTCATCTATTCTTTTTTTTTCCAAGCATTTTAAGGACTGTTCCACCCTGAAATCAGCRCCGAGAGTTTTACATAAATGAAAGCTGCAGAAATGATTCACGGGCACTTCGTTCTCGCTGGTGTGCCGTGCGATGTGTGTTTGGGAATTTTCGGTACCTATAGAAATTTCCTGCCGCTCGGCTGAAGGGAGGCTCTCCAGAGCTGGCTGAAATGTGCAGGTAACAGTCTGGGCTCCCTCCAGCAGAGGGAAGTGGTTCGCACACACACATACACGCACAGTTCCACTGTGGATGTGCAGTGTGGAAGGAGGAGGGGGGAAAGGAAAAAAAAAAAGTCATTTCTTGCATTCGCAGAGCTGAAATTTTCCCCTACCATCACAAATGCCTAATTTAATCCCTGTAATTTCCTTGCTGCAATTTCCTTGCTGCAATGATTTTAACCTTCACTACCAGAGGATGAAGAAATTGCCTTAAAACTGACCCTCACATTTGCCCTCCTGCACTAGGGCTGTAGTAGGTCTTGGATTTTAAGTCCTGTAAGAAGGGCTGCAAAACATAAGTGCAGCCCAGGGGTCCAAACACAGTTTTAAGTGTTTTCATATTAAATCCTAGCRGCTACGTTAAACGAGGATGCCTTTTCTCCGAAGCTCACGGTGAAGGATTTGAGGGACAGCCTTGGGACATATGGCTGTACCCTTTAAGTAGGACCCAACCATGCACAGATGCATGCTCATACTCACACACACCAACACACGTCCCGGGGCCGCCCGGTCGCATTGGTTTTCTCTTCTCTCCTTTTGTCCATCACAGGCACATCTGTGTCACGGGGTCCCTCTCATGTGTACACACACACACACCCCTACACAAACGGCTGAACAAAAATACAGCCCTGTCTCTGAAGAAATCCTCTGACCACTTCTTCTTGGCTGTTATACACTTTAAAATATGTTTGACTCTTCCCTTAGCTTTGTTGTTTTTAGAAAGACTAGAAGCCTGCTGGAGATTAATTTATGAGGAGGATAATATCCTTAACCGAGACTTCCTTGAACTACCTTAATGCTGTTTGCAAAGCAACTAGATGACTTTGTCTCTCCCTCACCCCATCCAGAGCTGCAGGGAGGCAACTTTTGCCTCCAGCTTTCAACCTTTTGATGCACGGATTTTCCACGCTGAGCTGCAGTATGTGGGTAACAAGAAGATCCTATTAAAGTGAAATCAAATAGCAAAGGGATTGTCAGCTCAGCAAATCAGAAACACATAGTACCTATCCTTCCTTCGCTGCATTCCTTCCCCCTCGCTAGGAGAAAGAAAGAAAAAAAATTGTGAAAGTGAGGGGAAAAGAACAACAAAGAGCAATGCCAGCACTGGCAATGCCTTGACTTTATGTATAGGAAATTATTCATTACTGCGAAAGACACAGCCTCTTTTAATGAAGAGGCTGCTGCAATATCATTGCAACAACTAGCAACCCACATGTTCTATTACAACAGGTTGAGCCAGTGCTTGCTCCCTTGTGCCACAGCTAGAAAAAAATAAATCAAATGTCTATACCTGAGGCTCCTTCATTTCCTGCGCAGAGATCTACTTTAATGCAGGCTTTTCACAGTACCTTGCTTTGCAGAGAAGGGACTGGTGATGGCTTATTTACCTACTTACCTGTCCTTGAGCTATGTGGCTTTTCTTTGAATAAATTAAACCGGCTGTTTCAAGTGATGCTTTTAGCCTCTCGAGTTAGGATCCAATTCTCAAAAGACTTTTTCTTAAAACCTGTTTTTCTAGTTTTCAACCAAGTAGCTACATTCTGCAGGACGCAGTTCTCTTAAAGGACCTTGGTGCCTATGGGTAAGAAGAAATTTCAAGCTGTCTGATTACCTTTCCTATTCTTAGGTTTCTTGAATATCTGTAGTAGACTAAAGGTGGAATGAGAGTGTGCTAAAACTAAGCTTGGGGGGTTTTGTTGTTAGGCTGTTTTGGTTGTTTGTTGTCCATGACCATTAGACTCTGTTGTGAGTTAATTTAAATTCACTGACATCAAATACCTATATTTTTAACCCTGTTACAGCAATTTTAATATCCTTGAGTGGATATATGCATTTGCTTTGCTTTATGGGAGTGATTTTGTCTTCCATGACATAAGTGTAAATCCTTGAAAAACTCTGATGGTTACGAAGTTTGTTTTTAATACCTAAAGTAGAGCAAAAGCCCAATTTCTGCCTGTTTTTTGTAGAAGCTTGTTATTTATTTTCCYGGGCTGTCCGCAGCAGAAAAATTTCAGGGGGCAAATGCTCAGCTGTGTAAGCTTGTGTATCTCTGAGGCAAAGAAAACCACAGTTCATCAGAGGAGCTGACTGTTGTTACAGGTACAGGATGACTTTTTCCCCCTTGGGAGAAAAAAAAAAAAAAAAAAAAGAAAAAGAAAATATACGTAAAAATAATGTTTCACTGTTTGTTTGCTTTTTTTTTAAATAGACTGTAGAAAGTTTTGAAGATGTGCACACTAAAACATAATACACTTTCAGCTGGGCGAGGTTTTATATTGACCTGCTTTGTTCTCTGGAGTTTAGCACTGTTTTGTTTGTTTTCTCCCCATGCTATATATTACCACTAAATCAAGCAGACTGTGTTTTTAAACATCTATAACTGGGGGGGGGGGAGCATAAAGATTGTAGATGGCAAGAAACAGAGGCTCCTTCCATTGCTGGAGCTGTCACACAGTCCTCAGGAATAGGGTAAAATAAATGTCATTGGCACTTTCAGGAATGGAGAAATAGCCAAGCTGCAGGCCCTGCTTCAGAAATGTTGGCTCCTTCCTTGGGAGCAGCGAAGACTCATCGTACTATGTGCTGTGCTCTTTAGTGACTGCAAAATGGTCCCTAGGTAGAGATTCGGATGCTCCATCCTGGCCCCAGCTCCTCCAGAGGAAAGCTGGGGTAGCTCTGCTACAGCCATGAGGTTTCTTCTGGATCTGTTCTGGTGTCCCTCAGATCAGAATTTGGACTCAGATAGAATCGATATTATTAATATTATCATCATTATTATCTCTATGCAAACAAACCAGCACAGACCATGACGAAATGTCTGTTTTTATCTTTCTTCGTAATGCCCCAAATCCTGTAATCTAATTGTTACACATCCTTGCTCCAAAGCAGGGCTCAAATATTAGCTTAAGGTTGTAACAGCAATTAGCTTAAGCTATCTGCCTGGATCACAGGGTTTGCTTACCACGTATGTTATCACCGGGTTAGCTAGGGCGCCTTATCATCTGACACGGGGAATTCTGCATTCAGCCGACTTTTTAGGTGTCTGCCTGTCTTGAATTCTTGTGCATCATATTTCATGGTACAGATGAATGTTCATTAAACGCAGAAGGGAATGTGAGGCATCTGAGGGGAAAAACCAGAAAACTAAGTGTTCTGGGAGATGAGATAGTATGTGAACGTGGCAGCAAGTTTCCTACACGATCTTATTAGCGGCATTTTAACTCGAACTTTTAAAATACAATCCTGTTTGTCCTTGAGCACCCATTTCTCACATACACTGAAGACAGCGTCTTGGAGCGGTTTGGGTGGGAGCGAAGAGAATTTAAAGCTCGCCTTAAGCGCTTTGCACTTCGGGATCACGCAGCGTGGAAAGCAGAACYGGGCAGTTGCTCTTAGACTGTTTCTGCTTTTATTTATTAGCTGTGGAGAAGGAATAGGAAGATTTCTTTCATAGGTTGTTCTCTATACATGTTCTATTTGTATAGTCTTTCCTTAAGTACTCTCTATTGGTAATTGCCCAAAACAAGGTGTATAATTATGGAGGCCTCTACTTTTAACCAGAGGGCTGTTCTCAGGCTCTGAAGATAAAAGAAAGTTGCTTAGGGATATAAATGGACCGATATTCTTACTTACCTAGCCATATAGGCAAGATGTCCTCATCCTGACAGCATGCATCGTTCTTCTCCTCACTAGAGGAGGAAAGTCCAGCCTTGTCCTCAAGCAAGGCAGGAGCAAACCAGCCCTCATCCTGTCTTTATTTCCACTTTCTCCACCCTCRTATACACACAGCGCCTCCCCCCAGGACCGCGGCTTGCACCTCTSCTGCTCTAACACTAGCCAGATGCACCCTGAGGAGCTCCAAGCCGCTAACAGGTAGATTAGCTGGCCAATTTGCTTGTGCTCGCTGGCCAGCTGGCAGGCAAAGCAAAGTAATTAGCTAACGAGCTTATACCACTGCCTTTCACCCAGGTCACCCACGCATTGTCTTTCGCCTCTCCTGCGCCACTGATTTTCCTAAAACTTGCAGGATATTTATCTCTTTTAAGCTCTCACTCCCTTAGAGAGTGGGGTGAAATTAGCTGGCGGGTTCAGAATACATTGCTGGGCACAGGACTGACAGATGGGCAGCCAGATGGACGGACGGTGCTACAGTAAAAGCTACATTTCCTTTRGAAATGAGACCGTCAGGTCTGAGAGCGAACAGTATGGAGTTATGGGATAGGGGGATTATGCCCCTTATTAACAGAAGTTGTGCATCAGGCAATTCTGCAGCAAAATGTAGTGAAAGGGTAAGTGGATTACCTTATTTTGTGTTTAAGGYTAAGTCTTCATTTGTCTTCTGTAGATGCACAGAAGACCAGGGTTGGTAGGGGTTGAGGAGAAAAGGGAAAAGCAGGCAGATACGTGTCAGATCCTTTACTCCTTTATATGTTGTTTGTTAAAAGAATTCATGGGACTTCTCTTAATTCAGCCTAGTAGGCTCAGGCAACCTTTCTTGATGGTTTTCTTTACCCAGTCAGATACAATAAATTAAGTAATGTATTAAGAATGTAGTCTCTGTTCTGCAAATGACTGAACCATCCTCTGATCCAGCTGTACTCTGAAAACAGCCAGATCAAGCATGATCAAGCCTAACGGGCAACCTAGGTTAATTATATCTAGGGATCTATGATTCTATGATCTCAAATGGGGGGGGGGGAGACCATTTTAAACCTACTGTCTATTAAGTCCTAAAACCCACCACTTAACCATCAGCCTCTAAAGCTGTGCTCACTAAATGTGAAAATGCTACAGCAAAACTTCAGCTTCTGCAACTCCACTGGAGTTTAGTAGTGCTGCACAGCAATAATTCCATTATTGTGCTTTTTGGTTGCTGTTAGGCTTATCAGTAGCAATCTATAGGACCAGACATTTGTTTTTGTCAGCCTCGTAGATACCAAAAATTATTTTAAAACCTTAAGAAAGTGAAGGAACAAAATAACTTGAAGGTCTTCTGCTGTCATCTGTGAGGGGCTTAGGCCACATATATGATGGCAAGATCAGCTTATGAACTGCTGTCCAGGTAGATCTGCAATAATGGAGATTTCCCACAAGGTGACCTGGCACCCTGCCATTAGATAGTAGCATCCAGAGCCTTGACAAGGACAGTGTGAGAGGACTCCTGGTTTGGGTATGGCAGGTCTGAACAGCAAATGAGATCACCACCGCCGTTTTTGCAGCCAGCACAGTCCTGGTCCCACATGCTCGTTCCTTCTCCCTCCCCAGAGTAGGTCCCTCCTTTGCACTGTCTGCTGGCTCCTCATAATGACTCCTCTGCTGGCCTGAGTGATGGGAATTGTAAAGGAAGGTGTTGCGAAGCTCTCCTGGTTTGGGTCCTCCTCACTGCTGTATTTACCTGAACTTTGTGCATGCTGCCTGCAGCGCAAGACAGTCTTAAAATAAAGAGCATAAAAGATTCCAGAAAATAGTGTCACGTTCTTCAAATATGAAAGAATTTATTTCATTTAAAATTGTATTTAAATTTATAGGATAGCTACAAAAACCCATCCCATGCTCCTGATGCCTGTATAAAGTCATCAGAGCTAAACATATCCAGTACACTAAAATAAGCAAAAATGCTACTGGAGCATTGCAGAGTAATTCTTACTCTACATTTGCCAGTAATCTGATGTGCCTTCAATATCATAAGCTTTATAATCAACCTTCTTCTCTCTTTTCTTCCACTGCAAAAACTGCTCTTAAAAACATCAAGTACAATCTTCAAAAATATTCACTGACTTCTGAGAAATATTCTCATGTCTCTGAGTTTGAAGATATTGCAGAAAATTTACTTACGTAGGATGGCATTCCAAATAATCTTATTTTATTTGAAACTATATAAAGGTCATATCAAAATTTCATTGGACCTCCATCTGAGGAAAAGGTAGTTGTTTTGGTTATGAAATTCTATTATAAATGAATTTTGCATCTGGTCATGCAAATGTGCAGGTACATGATAGCTTCTTTATGATTTCTTGCATGAATGTAGATGAGGGATATGAGTAGAGATCTGCAGGATTAGACTTTTGGTGGCATTCTAATGATAAAAGACCGATTTCTGCCCTTGCTTAATCTCCAGCAATCCTGCCAATTTCCCTGGTCAGTTCAAATTGTAATGAACGATTTTATGCATTGGAGTCCTTTCATTCCTTCTCTTCTAGATCGAGTATCTCCACCCAGAGGATGGGCTCCTGCCTACACGAGTGTACAACCGGAATCGAACCGCTGACTTTCACAGACTTGCTGCGTCGTGACTGAGAGCTGAATCTGTGATATACAAACTTTAATGGAGCATAAGCCGGGGAGGAGTATGCAAGTAAGCACCATTTTTAACTCCTTAGCCTAGTTTGTGTTTGTATCAGCCCTGACTCATGGTTTATGTACGTAGGGCATGTATTAAATACTGCTGGACTTGCATTATGTGTGTCTATTTCAGATAATTATGGTGTTGTAGTACTAGTGGGACTCAGTCTTCTAATGCATTTATCCTCACATCTGCGGAAGTGAGGAATTATTTTTATCTGTATATTATAGACAGGAAACTGTAGCCCAGATCACAGAATCAGTAAGGTTGGAAGGGACCTCTGGAGATCATCTAGTCCAACCTCTCCACTCAGCAGGGTCACCTAGAGCATGGCAGACAGGGTTGCATCCAGGCAGGCCTTGAACATCTCCAGAGAAGGAGACTCCACAACCTCTCTGGGCAACCTGGTCCAGGGCTCCGTCACTCTCACAGGGAAGAAATTCCCCCTCACGCTCAGGCAGAACTTCCTGTGCTTCAATTTCTGCCCATTGCCTCTTGTCCTGTCACATGGGACAGCTGAAAAGAGTTTGTCCCTGTCCCCTTGACACCCTCCCTTCAGGTACTTGTACACATTGATCAGATCCCCCCTCCGTCTTCTCTTCCCCACGCTGAACAGGCCCAGCTCTCGCAGCCGTTCCTCATAGGGCAGGTGCTCCAGCCCTCTGATCATCTTTGTAGCCCTCCTCTGGACTCTCTCCAGTAGCTCCATGTGTGTCTTGTCCTGGGGATCCCAGAACTGGACACAGGACTCAAGATGAGGCCTCACGAGGGCTGAGTATAGGGGCAGGATCACCTCCCTCCACCTGCTGGCAACACTCTTCCCAATGCACCCCAGGAGATCATTGGCCTTCTTGGCCACAAGGGCACATTGCTGGCTCATGGTCAACTTGTCATCCACCAGCACTCCCAGGTCCTTCTCTGCAGAGCTGCTCTCCACAAGGCCAGCCCCCAGCTTGGACTGGTGCCTAGGGTTTTTTTTCCCTAGGTGCAGGACTCTGCACTTGCCCTTGCTGAACCTCAGGAGGTTCCTCTACACCCAGCTCTCCAGCCTGTCCAGGGCTCTCTGAATGGCAGCACAGCCGTCAGGTGTGTCAGCCACTCCTCCCAGCTTGGGATCACCAGCAAACTTGCTGAGGAGGCACTCTGTCCCCTCATCCAGGTCTTTGATGAAAAAGTTGAAGAAGGTGAGACCCAGTACTGAGCCCTGGGGGACACCACTAGCCACAGGCCTCCAACTGGACTCCACGCCACTGATGACGACCCTCTGAGCTCTGCCTTCCAGCCAGTTCTCAATCCACCTCATTGTCCACTCATCTAACCCACACTTCCAGAGCTTCTCTAGCAGGATGTTATGGGAGATAGTGTCAAAAGCCTTGCTGAAGCCAAGGTACACAATGTCCACTGCTCTCCCCTCATCTACCCAGCCAGTCATGCCATCAGAGAAAGCTATCAGGTTGGTTAAGTAGGATTTCCCTTTGGTGAATCCATGATCTGACTGCTCCTGCTCACCTTCTTCTCCTCCGTATGTCTGGAGATGACATCCAGAAGGAGCTGTTCCATCACCTTTCCAGGGATGGGGGTGAGGCTGACTGGCCTGTAGTTGCCTGGGTCCTCCTTCTTGCCCTTCTTGAAGACTGGAGTGACACTGGCTTTGTTCCAGTCCTCAGGCACCTCTCCTGTTCTCCAGGACTTTTCAAAGATGATGGAGAGCAGCCTGGCAACAACATCTGCCAGCTCCCTCAGTACCCGAGGGTGCACCCCATCCAAGCCCATGGATTTGTGCATGTCTAGCCTGCCCAGAAGGTCTCTAATCCTTTCCTCCTCAACCAAAGGAAAGTCTTCCCTTCTCTGGACTGTCTCCCTCACGTCCAGGCTGCAGGGTTCCTGGGAGCTGCCCTTAGCAGTGAAGACTGAGGCACAGAAGGCATTCAGTAATTCTGCCTTCTCTGTATCCCTTGTCACCAGGGCCCCTGTCCCATTGAGTAGTGGGCCCACATTTTCTCCAGTCCTCCTCTTGCTGCTGATGTATTTGAAGAAGCCCTTCCTGTTGTCCTTGACATCCCTTGCCAGACTCAATTCCAACAGGGCCTTAGTCTTCCTTGCAGCATCTCTGCATACTCTGACTGCATTCCTATAATTCTCCCAAGTAGCCTGTCCCCTCTTCCACGGTCTGTGTATTTTCTTCTTTTGTCTGAAGAAGCTCTTGGCCAAGAGCTCCTTGCTCACCCACGCAGGTCTCCCGCCCCTTTATGCTTCACTTCTTACTCATAGGGATGCACCACTCTTGAGCTTGGAGGAAGTGATGTTTGAATAGTAGCCAGCTCTCCTGGAACCCCCTTCCTTTTAGGGCCTTAACCCATGGGATTCTTCCAATTAGGTCTCTGAAGAGCCCAAAGTCCGCTCTCCTGAAGTCCAGGGTTGCAATCCTGCTTGTTGCCTTAGTTCTTTCCTGACGGATCTTGAACTCCACCATCTCATGACCACTGCAGCTAAGGCTGCCCCCAACCTTCACATCTCCAACCAATCCCTCTCTGTTGGTAAGGACAAGGTCCAGCAGGACACCCTTCCTTGTAGGCTCCTCCACCATTTGTGACAAGAAGTTATCATCAATGCATTGTGGGAGCCTCCTGGACTGTTTGTGCCTTGCTGTGTTGTCCCTCCAGCAGATGTCTGGGTGGTTGAAGTCCCCCGTGAGAACCAGGGCCTGTGATCGTGAGGCTACCTCCAGCTGTCTATAGAAGGCCTCATCAACCTTCTCTTCCTGGTCAGGTGGCCTGTAGTAGACACCCACAATAGTGTCCCCCATGTTGGCCTGCCCTTTGATCTTCACCCACAAGCTCTCAACTGCCTCCTCCTCCTCCTTGCCTAGGCAGAACTCAATGCAGTCCAGTTGCTCTCTCACATAAAGAGCAACTCCACCACCTCGCCTTCCTGGCCTGTCTCTCCCAAAAAGCACATAGCCATCCATGGCAGCATTCCAGTCATGTGAGCTATCCCACCATGTCTCTGATCATTTTCTACCGTAGCAGGAAATAGAACTGGGATTCTTTGAGCTGAAAGCTCACGCTCAAACTATTGGTCTGTCTTAATGTAAGCAGTACAAATAGGCGTAGAGAATAGAGCCTCTTGTAAATTGGGGATACTTGACTACCTGGTTGTGGTACAGCAGACATGATAAATTGCTTACTATTAAGTAAAGTGTTTGGGAATTGTCACGTAGCTATAGAGAGGCTACGCTATTATTAATGATGCACAAGGCATATATTTCAGCTTATTCTTCCATATCCATATTGACTCTGAAGTGCAAACAATAATACAAACTAGATTTTCCTGGTAAACTAACACAATTTATCTGGAGGACGCAGCAGAAGGTGGGAGTACAGCCTGATTACTATGTGGTTGTATGTAGTGGTTATTTACCTACAACGTCTGTTGGTTGATGAAGGTGGCCTGGGCAGGGACTTGAGGAAGTCTTGATGCTATTTATTTGTCTGGTGGGGAATTCATTGAGATGGGCTCATCAAGAGCCCATCTAAGGGACTGACAATTGACAAAAATGTGTATGAGAATCAGTAATCGTATTCAGATTCACTGTGTCATTTCCGCAAGTTTCCCTTTTCTCTCTGTAATCATACAATAATGTGCTATTTTACCATCTCAGAGGTCAATGACTGGCTCAAAACACAGAGAGGAGATGGTTGAATGGAAGGTGCTAGAGAAGTGGATGGCTTTATTCTCCTGTCTCAGAAGTTTTTCTTAAAAGGGGAAAGGAGGGGCCTCCAGTACAGACCTGTTCTTTTTAAAAGACCAGGGCTGTCTAAGAGTGAAATGCTCCTTTTTCATTTCCCACGAGCATCTAGCATGTGAATGAGTCTATTTCTTATGAATTCTTCTATTGCACAAGCATAAATCTAGAGTGAGTCATTCAAAGCTAATAGTGGTAGGTGGCCTTACTGGAGAATAAGGAGATCCCATATAGTTGTCTAAAACAGCAGAATTCATTAGAAAAAAGTCTTTCACAATGAGATTATGCCTTGAATATGAGTACAGGTTGGCCTTCCAAGTTTTATTTGATTTCAAATGTTGTTTGATACGCCACAGTATTTCATTGCAATTTAACAGCAATTTCCACTCACATAGCTATTCTAAATAGATTCTTGTATATAACTATTACCTTGGTAGCCAGGTTTCTATATCAAATACTGAACATTTTGCTATTATTAAAATATAGAAGTCATCTATTCCATTCTTTTGTACCGTGAGGTGAGCAAAATTGGATGTGAAGTCACAGTGCAGTAATAGGGTAATTATTGTTTGGAGGTTCTTTTAATATACTTGAGGCCAGTTATATTGAAGATATATTGCATTGCAGCTGTTCATGGCCATTCTATCACATACTGTGGATTAACGAGTATTCTCTCCTACTCCATGGATTAAAAGAACATGTTTTAAATACTTAGAAAAGAAAAATATGTCAGCAAAAAGAAGTAACTGGATCATTTGAGCAACTCATACTCTTCTTGACATGACGCAAACTTTCTTGATACAAATCCTCCTCCTCCTTCATAAAGATATTAGTGGAATTTCCAGAGACGAATTCTCTCRTTCTACTTCATTAGAATGAATGAACCAGTATCTCATCAGAAGTTRGCCACACGTACCGTATGCAATGTGTTTATAAAATACTAGAGCACTTCCTTGAAGAAGAGCCCTTCATGAAGGGGGCCTCCTGAAGTGTTTTCCGTAGTTTTATTTGTTTGTTTTTATATTTTAACTCTGTAAACGTGTACCTAAATAATTCGGGGGGGGGGAGAGAAAATAATAGGTTTAGGCAAGGAAAAATAGAGACCTATACACTTACAGGACCTTCCATCTAATTGCCTATAAATAATTGTCTTGCACATATTACCCACAACAGTGCATGGTCTCTGACAGCATTGTAAACCTGGATGTCAGCTGCAGAGCACAGCTGCTGTTTGTAAGTGGTCTTAACTCTGCTCTTGATTCTTTTTTTTCCCCTGCATTTACTGTATATAGTTTTGTTTTATTGGCACTGTGCTGTAAGCATATTCTGCACTATGCAAATATAAGAGCTGAGAAGCATATGGGCCGAATCCTGCAACAGTCACTCAGGCAAATGTCCAACTTGCTTGATGGGAACTTTTCCTGAGTAAGCAGTAGGAGCAGACTCTCATCTTCATCTTATGCCTCTGCTGATTTCTCAGGTATGACAACAGACACTGGTACATCACAAACAGAAAGGAAGGATATTAGACTCAGCCCTGTGGCTATTCAGTTCTGTATTGAATAGCCCTAGATCCACTCACGTGCTTCAAAAAGCAGAGTTTAGATAGTAGGACCCTCTCTAGCCTTTAGCATCCTGCTAGAAATCAGCTTAATAAAATGAGATAGCCTAATGATAACCTCTCTCTATCCTCCCCACCTGGAACCCATCTCATGGTACCACCAGTGGAGACATCTCACCTGGTCAGGGCACATTGAGTTAAACTGCAGACATCCTTGGAATTAGGAGGAGTAAGAGGGAAGTCCTGCACAAAGCATTTATGAAGTCCCCTATGATTTCTGCTCCCTCAGCCTATCCAAGAGTTTTGACAAAGAGGATATAATCTAACTCAATGTAGGAGCTTTAGGATTCARCTCCACATCCAGGTGTGGTTCAGCCTTATGGTCCATCATGATGGAACAAAGTTTAGCTCCTCAGCTGCACAGACAGCTAAGAGCTTGATTTCATATCCCGATATGTGTATATTAAATGTTCCTCTCTACTATTATGTTAAATGTTCCTCTCTACTGTGACAAAGAACATGTTTTGGGCCTCTGATCCGAGTCATATGAAAACTCATACATATGCTTAACATCTTCTTTAACTCCAGTTCTGTCTACACTGCCCATGACAGCTCGACTATGTCAGAGAAGCTGGATTTCTTCGATCTAGCTACCATGGGAACCAGTGCACCAATGATGTGGTAGCGTAGACTACTTCGGCTCAGCCCAACGGGGACCTTGGCTACACACTTGGGGCTGTGAAAGTGCGCTGAAAGCTGGGCTGTGTTTTCAGTGCTAATGTTATCCCTAACAGCAAGATGTTAACAGTGATACCCATACGATCTTCTGTCCTGCAGTCAAACCCTCTCAGCAGAAGGTCAAGCTCTCAAGACCTGCTTTTGCAACCCCTTTTGTTTGCGGCTTTTCCCCTTGTCCAGAAGCTATTCTCATAAGAAAATATGGGAAAGGGGTCTTAATTACAGATATTGTTTTCCTCCCTATGGAGAAAGCATGCTAAATGATACATTTCTACATTTGAATTGCATGCTTATGAAGAAAAATGTGATCCTTCCCCCCCCCCCAAGAAGAAAAAACATCTCCTGGAGGAGTAGGAAAGAGCATTGGTTTGTTTTGGGGTGTGTGTATATGGGTATATATTATAGTTTCTGAAAGGCAAAGGGTTTCAATGCTATTGATCAAAAAGCATGATTCAACCCTCCCCCCCACCGTGGCTTTGGGGTGGGGGAAGAATATTTCGCAGTGGCTGTTGACTAGTGTGACACCTCTTGGTAAAGGGCTTACCTCATCAACCAAAGACACTGCTGCTGCTGAACCTCTTTGGCAGAAAACCTTTGACCAYAGCAGATGTTGCCACTTTTTTGCTTGATGAATGGGGACTTTGTAATAGGTGTTTTCATTGTTTTCTGGGAGCGAATGTCAACATGGAAACACAACCCGACAGCAGGACTATTAAGCGCTAATCTGAACAGCAGCTCCARGACTTGCTCTCCTTGTCTCCTAGAGCACAAAGTCTGATAAGCTAATGGATTAGTCATTTCAATCACCTTCTCATACTACAAATGTAGCTTTAAAAAAAATTATAAAAAGATACACTATCTGGAAGAGAATTTGACTCAGTGTGAGTCTACTCATGAGGAGCATTTCAGCTGTACAAATCTACCATGGGGCTGGACACGTGTGCAATATGGCAGGCTGGTGAACACTGACACTTTAAAATGAACATCTTCATAAAATATGCTCCAAATTGGTATGCAGCACACTTCTACAACCACAGTAATTTGCTGTGAATTGAAGCAGGGGGATTTTCCTAAGCAAAGTTGTTTTTTCCCCATTAATTTACTATTTTTCCCCCTTACTCCAAGAGCATCATTGTCTAGTTCAGTTAAGAGGGAAAGGCCAATTACCTAAACAATGCTGATCTGTAAAACTTGCATTTACTAACCGGAATGTAAACGAAAAGTATGATATTATACACTGGGGGTTACAGGTTTCTTTTAATAATGTTGTTGGCATTGAAAGTAATATGAAATAAAATAAAAATAAACTACAACAGCTGCAGTGAACAAATTGATCAAAGGGAAAAAAATTCAAAACTGCAGGAAAGTACCTAAAACAAGTAAGAACCCTAAGAGAACAAGAAAAAGCAAAAGTTATATGCATTTGGAAGTGAGGACGTTCCATTTCCTTTCTAAAATCAAATGCAAACTGCTCATGTGACTGATTTAGTATTGAACAAGAGAGGGAAAATTGCCTCTTGGCATTTAAATGGAAATGTTTCTTGTTCAGAAATTTTGGAAGCTTGCATACTGTATGATTTTTGAAAGGCTTACACAATTACCATTGAATTTGGATGGTGTCTACTCCTAGTAATATATATGTATTTCTCAATACAACTTTGCTGTTCCAGAGACCTAAATTACCTTTGTCCAGATTCTAGATTCCTGATGTAGAATATATTCCAGAGGCAATAAGACCAATGCAAATATGTTTCATCTTTAATATGTATGACTGAAAAAAAGCACTGAACAGCAGCAGCTATTTTGCAAAGCAGACCTTTCTATCAAGAAATCTGCTGTTTAAGATTATGTTCTGATTTGCAGCTTGCCTTTTGTACCCTAATTTCTGAGCTTGGAGTAAAATACAATCTTACTTTTCTTGCTTTTTCTTGCTCCTCAAAGTCTGGAAATTTTAAGATGAGGGGAGAAAAAGGAAAATATAGCAGATGTGCACCTGGCTRGTTTAAAGATACACCATGAAGAGGGCAATTCCCATGTACCTCCAAGCATGGCGTTAAGTACTGCCATCCCTTATGTGCAGTAGTCTTCTGACGATACAGTTTTAGGGCCTAATCCAGTGATAGTCCAAGATTTGTGATTCCACTGCAAAGTTTCATAAGAGTAAATTTTGAGGAGGGACTTGAAACTGAAAAACTTGATTATTTGGTGAATGACAGCACAAGCGTAAACAGCAACAGGTCATGGTGAATTCTGGCAGGGATAAGTTATCTGGGACTTGCCCAAGGTTGAGCAGTAAAACAGTGGCAGGGCTGTTAGAAATAACACCACCCTTTCTTCCTTCAGACCACCTTGAGTAGCAGCATTGAATAGCCCTAATTCCCTGTCTCTACAGTTTAAATTAAATAAACAAACAAATATTTAAAAGATAGAAACTGGCAGCATTGATCTTCCTCATCACAAAGAAGTAACTCTAAATTATGCAACTAATGTCTTGCAGACCTTCTCCTCTCGGAGGGTTCTTATTTAAATTATTAAATAATACAATTATGGATGTGTGATTCAAAAACAAAATCTTTGGATGACACCATTATGGATGGATGCTTCCTCACCCCAAAAGGGAGATGTTATGCAAGTCACCCAGCTAGGGTTCAGGAAGGAACAGAGGCTTCCCCCTTTTCATTGCACRTGTGGAGGCTAGAGCCCACCTGACCCCAGGGAAAGGAAGAGACTCCCCAGAGCTAAGGGATGGAGGCATCACCTGAACCAGCTCCCCATGCCCATGCCATGCTCATCCCATCTTAATCTCAAGCACATCCCACCTCACCCCAGCTCTCCTTGTGCCCATGCCATCCCCATGCCCATGCCATACTTGTCCTATCCTTTCCCCACGCTCATCCCTTCCCCATGTCCATACCACGCCCATCCCCTACTCATATCTATGGCCATCCTGTCCATGCTCTTCCATGATGACACCCACCCCCTCCCTATGTCCATACCCATTCCTTCCCCATGTTCATACCAATGCCCATTCCATGTCCCCATCAATGCCCATGCCACACCCTCAGTGTCCACACTCTCCCCATGCCCATCCTATGTCCATCCCCATTCCCACGCCCCCCCCATGCGCCTGCCATGCCCACCATGACATGTCCATGCCCCATCCACGCCATGCCCGTGCCCCCCATACGCACCCCCTTCCCATGCCCATGCCCCTCACGTTATGCCCCYGTGCCCGTTCCACGCCCACGACACCATGCCCACACCATTCCCTGCCAGGCCCATTCCCCATGCCCACCCCACGTCCGTACCCCTGCCCACGCCGTGCCCATGCCGCCCCCACGCCCATCTCCTCCCTCTCCCCATTCTCACCCCGCGCCCACGCCGCGCTCGTGCCCGCCCCACGCCGCGCCCGTGTCCCCAGGTCCCGGCCGCGTGTGCGCCTGTCACCGGCAGCCCGGGAGCGCCGGCTCCTGCCTCCCGTTCGTGTAACCTGTGTGTGTCTCCCTTTCTCTCTGTGTGTAACAGGGAGAGGGAGAGAGAGAGCGAGGCAAGGAGAGGAGGAGGAGGAGGGGGGAAGCTTTAAATAAAGCCTTTGGATTGCAGCTGCTTATTTTGGGCAGTCCTACCAGGGACGATTCCTGCCAGGAAAGAAGCTGGACCAGTCTTTTTTTTTTCTTTTTCTTTTTCTTTTTTCTTAATTTTATTTTTGTTGCTTTTTTTTATTATTTTGCTTTTGATTTTCGGTTTTTTGGGGGGTGGTGGCGGCGCACGGTCGAGCCGCCCGCTGCGATGAGCCCCGGCGCCTGGCCGTAGTTGCCCGCTTTGGGATCGCTGGACACGTAAAGTGGCATTTCAGTCGCGGGGGGGAAGCCTGCAGACATGGTAAGCTTGCGTTTTGCTCCGAAAGTGCATTTTTTGTGTT
>NW_028185572.1:880635-934325 GCF_003343005.1 Rhea americana | reverse complement strand
AAAAAAAAAAAAAAAAAAAAAAATCCACAACCAATGTGGCGTTTGGGAAAAGATGTGCGAGTGCTTGGCAGAAATGCAGTGGTTCAGGCTCATGCTTATATTCTCAGCAGTTTGCATTTTGAAAAACAAATTCTGATTGCAGAACAGAAGAGGGAAAAGAAAGCTGCTACCAGGGGACATTTATCTTTTTTTTATTGTTTGTTTTGTTTAAAACAATATTTTTGGGGGGTCTGGGTTATTTTACTTTGAAATAAGTATTAGTTAAGGTATATCACATCTTAAAAATAAAAACTTTTAAGTGTTGCGTGAGGCAGTATATATTTACCCTTTCTTACTATGTCCATGTGAAAGTCACAGTGGCTACAACCATGTAAGCACCTAATCTGAGAAAAAGCTTTGAAAATACATACTTATGCAGTAGTGCAGTAGTCTTTCCTGTCTTCTGGGATATGCAGTCTTCGAAATACTCTTTTCATACAGCCAAAACAGATCTGACTAAATACTCCTTGACTTGATAGACAAGACCTTTCTGCGTCTTGAATGCATTTACTCATGGCTCCTCCAGGAAAGTTCAAACCCTGTCAATTAAAAAAAAATAAAAAATAAAAAAACTAAAACAAAACAAAATCCCAAACCAAACTAAAAAAAAAATAATCTATCTACCTCCTCCAACCTGGATAAGCATTCTTAACTTTTTGCACTGAAGCCTGATATTGAATTCATAGAGGTGTATGTATATATATGTGTGTATGTATCCACGCATATATATATATATATATATATATTTTTTCTTATAAAAGTTCAGTGTGAAGGGAGTGACACCAAATGAGGAAAAGAAAGCCAGGCTTTGAAGTTGGAAGTTCCCGGCTCCTTTTGCAGGCAAACTTCTGCCGTGGGGTGGCAAGTCCTGCGCGCTCCCCGCTCTGGGCCGCGGGGCGAAGCACTTGGCGGGGGGCACTCGGGGTTGGGGGGGGAGCCCAGCCACCCCCAGCCCAGCGCCTTTCTGCCTCGCTGACCCCAATAAAAACTCACTGCCTGGGCGGGCGGCCCCTCCGCTCCTGTGCAAAGCGTGCGCGCCATATGTGCCTGCGATACCCCAGATTTCGGCTCGCCAGCAGCCCCCCGCGCACCAGCGGCGGGGAGTCAAGGGCAGGCTGTCAGTCGTCGGAAAGCCAAACCTTCCCCCCCACCACACACACACCCCCTACCTCGGTCCGGAGGAGCTGGGGCTGAGCCAGTAATTTGTATTTAATTTATTTCATTGGCCTTTGMGGAGCCAGGCGCCTCCCACTTGGCGTTTCAGCCTGTAACACTTTTATAGGCTTGGGTGGAAAAAACAGGGAGTGTGTGTATCTATATACCTAGATATCTATCTGTATGCATGCATGCATGTGTGCACGTGTATATATATGTATGCATGTACGTGTGTATGCATATGCATCCGTATATTAGTACGTGTGTGCATGGTGGAGGGGTGGAGGTAGGAAGACGCGTCCCTCTCGCTGTTGCACTGATTTGCAAGGGACGAGCCCTCAGCGCAGCGGGGCTACGCTGGTGCCTGCGTTAAAAAGGGCTCGGGGAATTTGCCGTTCAGCTGCCCCCTTCCCCATCCGATTCCTTCATCCCAGGCTGTTTCATCCTGCTGGATGAAACGTTTCTTCGCCGTGTCGGGGCTGTCAGGGGTTTCTTCGCTGCCCTGATCCTTCGGGAGGAGAGGGAGGGCAAGCAACCCAACCTGCTTCAGCTTTTCCCTCTTTCCACCGCCTAWAAATAAATAAATAAATAGAAAGAAAATAACCCCCTGCCCGGGATGGGGGAGGTACCGCCACCGCGCTAGCACGGGTCGCGTTTCTGCAGGCGCAGGATGCGCCTCACCCTCCCTCCCCACCCGTGCGCGCTCGCGGGGGTGCACGGTTTTACTGGGGGAGGCTTTCGGCTTGTCTCTTTATTTATTTATTAAATAATAATAATAATAATATTAATAATAATAATAAAGCATGACCCGGCGTATAGATCTTGTGCCTCGGTGGAGAGGGAGGGTCCTTCACCCGGAAAGAGGTTCTCAGGCTGCACTTTAACAGGGGAAGGAGGGGGAAAAAAAAAGGCAAAAGGAGGTGTGCRAGTTAACTTCCCAGGTTTCCTCTTGTATCAGATTCGCGAGGGTGCAAAGTAGGCGAAGAACAGCCCAGGGAGGGGAGTAAAATTGCTCATCTGGTTTTGATCGGAGAGGGAGGGGAGGAAAACACTTCTCTGATGGCTTTACTGGGGGGGGGTTGTCACCCTGGTTTTGGTGTGTCTGGGGAAAGAGAGAGCTCTGTACAGAGAAGRCTTTTATTTATTTATTTATTTAAAGTCTGTGTAACTTAATTATTTTACTTGAATAGTTTAAATTAGATACTTTCYTTTTGTTTTGGTGAGCAAATCAAGTGAGGGGTTGTTTTTGCTTTTATTTGATGAGCTTCCCGGAGCGCATAATAACCGAAACGTTATTTCGTTCCCTCTAAGACACGTACAATATTCCAATTAGGAGCCCACCYCGAATATTTTTTTAAGCCGGTAGCTCCCTGTTCCTCTGCTTGGGAGAATAAAACATTGAGCGCTTGGGTTTAAAGCAGCCGAGATGCTTAACCAGACTATCTTTTCCCCAGGAAAGTCATTTCCAGTTCTGTCCAAGCTCCCGCTTCACCGGCTCATTTTCTGACAGAATCGTATCTTTGCAAGAAGCACAACTATGATCTTATGTAACTTGATGTTTCCAGATCAAAAGTTACAAACATCGCAGTAATAGCACGATGAGAGAGATTTGGCAAGATGAATGTTGCCCAACATATGCAATTTCTTATTAAGGCTTGAAATCGAGGTGATTATAAAAATTTAGTGTGAGGGGGAAGGTGAATAAACAAAAAAATTCTCCTTTGACTCYGTTTTCTCTCTTTTCTAAAGCAAATTATTTTGTGTTTTAAAAACAACTCGAAGCTGTCTATCTCAGGTTTGAGTCAAAGGGGTGAAACTCTCTAAATCAGCATCAACTCACATTTAAAGACCGACTGTTACCTGCCCTGCTGCAAGGTCTACCAACCTAGCTCATAGTAACTAAGAGCCAAAATATTCTCTTTCTGCTCTGAACTGTCCAACTGGTTTTGCTGGGCGCTTTGACAGAGCAACAAGTGCCGCTTGCCAGGGAGCTGGGTATTCGTTGGTTCCTGGACCAACGTGTTTCAGCCAAAAAATTCTTGCAATAGAACATGTTAAAATATATAGACTTACATTTCTTCTTTGCTCTCAGTTAAAAGTAGAAGGAATCAGGATGACATTTTATCTTTAACTGAACACCATAGCTTGAGGAGTGGTGCTGTGGTGGGGCTCCAGCACTTGTATTTCCACTCAGAAAAAAAAAATAACAACAACAACAAAAAACAGTTTGCCTTCCTCTGCACCAGTTCACTGTCACCGTGCTGATAGTCAAAGGATTTTCATAGAAATACTTTTYTTTTGTCAGATCTCCTGACTCATTCTTTCCAGAGCATCTTTAAAGGCAGAGGTAGAGCTGATTTGCAAATGTGGAGGGACAGGCATTTCTTGCGGGAAGTTTAAATTCCTGGGGAGGTTGAAGCATTACTTAGGTAAAACCTTATGCCTTTACATCAGCTCACGTGAATGAAGTTGTTTGTTCCGGAGGGGATTTCAAACTTCGTCTCGTGTTGCCCTGTTGCATATCAGTGGAGGCGATGTTTTTTCAGACGTAAGGATGTCTTTAAAAGCGCTTGCTGCTGAAAGCTGTGTTCTTCCAGCGTATTGGCAGTCAGGAGGAAGAAAAGGCGATACGAGACTGAATAGATCTGGCAGGTTCAGTTTCCTATTCCAAGGTAAGACCAGCTTTCTAGGATTTGACACATCCTTTTTTTTTTTTTTTTTTTCTTTAAGAGATAAGGAGAGGAGAAAAAAATAAAGAAGCGAGGAGCTGCTGATGGTCGATTTAGGTGTTTGGCTTGCTAAATCACATTTATCAGTCCATTTAAATGGGGATAATTCAATTAGATTTCACTGATATCTCCTCAGGCTTGAGTAAAGTGGCATTTTCTACAGTCTGGGAAAGCTACAGCAGTTCCAAATTCTGCTTCACTGCTGCCACTAATGCTGAAGCCTGGGCGGCAGATGCACTACCAAGACAGCAACAGCAAGCACGGACGCAGGAGATGTTTCTCTGCCCATTGATTTTAGGTTTTGGGTGATTATTGAATACTGTTTTCCTTTTAAACACTGCATAGAAAGAATGTTGTTTGTCTGCTCATGTGTTGGCCTTCAAAATATTATTATTGAGATTGCTCGGTCAAGCTCCCGAAAGGTAGGATATAGTGTGATTAAATCTCATTTTAGTTCAACTTTGCATTGTGTATGCAGTAAGGGGTCAAGTGCATTAAATATCTTAAGCCTCCTTAAAACTCTCATTCTTCAGCTGTGATCTRTGCTCTGGCATTTGGGAAATATGAGGTCTACGGGTAAAAACAGGCCTTCTATATGATACCATGGGGATGGAAAAAGAAACTAGGATTCAGTCCTGGAGCAGGAGTATACCAGAGGCCATGCAGTCGTAAGGCGTCTCTTCCATCTGCTCCTCTGGACTTAAATGAAATGAATTTTATAAAGGAACTGAACTCCTAAATTCAGTAACAGAGAGTTTTCAGGCTTCTGCCAATTTCTTTTGCACTGCTGCGAGCTTGCTGTATGTTGAAAACCGTTTGCTCCTCGTCTAGCTAACCTAATAAAGAATAGGAAGGGAGCATTTTGGTTGCTCCAAAAGCCTTCAGAACTGACTGCCAGAAGTGGTTAGAAAAACTGACGGAGCGTGAGAGATGCTCAAATTTGCTTCCTGCTCCTTGATACACAGCGTATTGGTTGGTTGGGCTCAGTGCAGCACTGATCCTGCCAGCCGGAAAGAGAAAAAAGCAAGAAAACAGCCCTCGGTGTCGACGGGTTTTAAGGCGTGATCAGCTTTTTGGTGTTGGCACAGATTTTGACGCTAGAAAGCAGAGGGAGAGCAACCTCCAGAGCTCGTCTCAAGCTGTGCTCCTGCTGGCAGAGCCACAGTCAGGGGTTACTTACGGCAGTGAAGCAAAGCAAGGTTCACACGGGCTTTAATTGCTGTTGTGGGCGTTGGACACATAAGCAGATCAGACTCTGGGCTCCTGAGATGAGTATCCAGAGGTTGCGACACCTTTAGCTTCAGGATGGTTATGAAAGGTTGGGCTGAAGTGACTTGCCCAGCATTGCCCTCACGGCATCATTCTGCTTCTTCAGTCCTCTGAGGAGGACAYGTTCCTCCTCTTCCCTCCATCCTCCATGGAGTCTCTGTGCAGCTCCCCACTTCGGCAGCACRGGAGACAGGGAGCTCGGTGGTCATGTTCCCCTTCCCAGCCTCACTGCTTCACGTCCAGGCTGCCCTGGGTCATATACGAGCTTGCGACTAACCACTGTATTGCAAYGAAGGCAGATGGGGGGCTTGACTGAGGCGAAGCGTGCAACTTTCAGAGTGGTTTTTCTTAGATTCTAAATTTCCAATTTGCATTTTTTAATCCTACTATTTATCTGCTAGTCTGCATTTTTTTTCAAGTTGTTGTTTTGGTTTGGTTTCATTTTTTTAATGCAGGCTTATAAAAACTAGTATCTTTGTCACATTGCATCATTTTGGAATTTATATGTGTTGTCAATGGTGGGCCGATCATGGTTTAAGTTTACAGACCCTTGTCACTTGGTTCCACRGAGTGCTCTCCAAAACAGACCTATCCCACCCAGTCCAGTTCTGTCCTCATCTCCTGTCTCTCCCACATCCCCAGCCCTACCCTGAAATCGTGTTTTCATCCACTGAATCTCCTTTTTGCAGGCCTCTCACCCCAGCCTGGCTCAGCTCCTTCGTGCTGGGGATCACTGAGAGTTTCTCTGATCTCCGCTCTGATGCTAGGAAGCTGACCTGGAGCRTCCKCCAGCACAAAGCATCGTGTTCAGTSCCACATAGGTGGAAATTYAAGTGACTGAAGCTGGCAAGCRTGCCCAAATGTACCAAAACGYRTGTAGCAAGAGYGCTTTATCACCAATGTCTATACTTGGCCAGACTCACACAGGTTTGCAAAAATATTCATGAAAAAAAGTCC
Organism: Rhea americana; assembly: GCF_003343005.1. Lineage (NCBI taxonomy): Eukaryota > Metazoa > Chordata > Aves > Rheiformes > Rheidae > Rhea > Rhea americana. The sequence goes on along the minus strand of NW_028185572.1, from coordinate 928,176 downwards.
TCTCCCAGGCAAATTTCAAGTTCTAGATACCCAGAAAAGAGTTTAGAGAGCAGGTTATTGGCATTTTTTAACAYGAGTCAAAAAACATATTTTTCCCTCACTCATTCTCAGAAATTGCTGAACTGTTTTGACTGAAATTTTCCAAAAAACTTCAGCCTGAGGCAGACAGCTGGCATGGAAATTTTCAGCCCAAACAATTTGCTTAGTATAGTTATGAGAAACTGCAAATGGTGTTTTATTATTAAAGCTGTCTTGCTCTTCCCAAAATCAACAACACTGCTAACATTGCCTTTCACAAATGCAAAGATAACTTGAGGTTTTCTTGCACGCTGATTTTGTGTTTGTGTGTTTGACAGATATTTTTATATATTGAAAATCTATTATAAAACTGACACATGTATTTCAGCATATGTTAGCAGACAACAAAATCTCAGGCTTCCTGGGAAAGAAAAAGTGAATAAAAATAATGGGGATCCTAGGAAGCTGCATCARAGGGATACAGCATTGCAGGATTTGTAGAACGGGATTAAAAGCAAAGAAAGCCCAAGAGATGCTGCACTGACAGAACAATCACACAAATTCCCATGTATCTCACCTTGGGGTTTGTGGTCCTTCTGACAGAATAAAACTGATTCCATAGGACAATATTCTCTTCTAACAGTAGCTTTGATTGGAAATCAGAGCCAAAAAAAAAAACAAAAAAAAAAAAAGAGAAAAATCACCAACAACAAAACGTCAAAAGTGGAAAAGTAGATTTTTTTTTTTTGTACAATCTACTTTCTTCTTTTTCCTTTTTGTTATTGTTGATACCGGTGACTATTAAGGCTATGGTTTCATATCTGAGTCAACCTCAGGATCCATTGCCCTGGGAGGAGATAGGTGGTGCTCTCCCTTTTCTCCTACATCATCTGATGTCCTCCCTTGCCCAGTCCTGTCCTTCTAGTCCCCTCTCTTTGCACCTGTCTTAGGACATATCCAATCTTCTAATTTAAATCACTAACCCAGCAAACAACTAGGTCCGTCTTTTGTYAAGCTAGTTTTCTGCTGAGTTAGCAAGTTATGTTGACTCCATGTGGTGGGAGCATGTGATCGGGAGAAGGGATAAAGAGGGAAGGAYAAGCAACTTCTTGGAGGCGATGAGTTTTTAAACCGTTTTCGTGACACAAGACATTTTTCCCGGGTTGTCGAGCACTGACAGTCATTGTATTGTGCGGGTACAAAGCCTAAATGCTATTTATATCCAAATACAGCCTACGCCTTCTCATTGTAGTCTACTATCTTCTGGGCAATTTACTGGGCCATCCAGTTCAGCAGCTGCTGTAGGAGATGTCCTCCATCAACCTGTTGAATTCCTTTTGAACCCTGCGTATACTTGTGGTGGCCACAACATCCTGTAATAAAAAAAAAAATCAAAATTTAAAATTATGCACTGGGTGGAAAAGCCTTCTTTTAGCTGAGGTTTAATCTCACTAAGTAATTCCGTTAGGTGACTCTCAGTTGATGCSTTGTAGGCATTGCAATTTAACAGAGCTTTGTTCCACCCACTTTTCATTGTTCCTTTTCCAAGTTGAAAATTCCTGGTCTATTTAGTCTCTCCTCCTGTAAAAGTCTTTCCATCTTCCTAATAATCTTTGTTACCATTTCTCTTTCTACTATACTACTATATACTACATCTACTTTATATTTTGGCGATGTGTAGACCAAAAATGCATGTGACATTAAGACTGGCTTATACAATGGCAAAATGATTTTTTTTTTCTCTTTATGTTRTCTAGTATTTTTCCTAATAAATCCTAACATTCTCCTCGCGTTTTTGATTGGCACAAGCAGTGAGCTCATAGTCGTAGGGGACTTACCACAGTGATTTCCCTTCTCCTTCCCGAGTGGTAACAGTTAATTTAGAGCCCACATTGTGTATTTACAGTTGGAATTGTTTCTCCTTTTATGCATTACTTTGCTTTTATTGACACTGAATGTCATCTGATGTTTTTATCACCCAGCTAGTTACTCAGTACTGTGAGAGTAGGTTTCGTGTGATGATTGGAGGCTTCGGGGGAGGATCAAAAAGCACAGCAACAGAAAGAAGATCTCCTTTTGACTTTTATTCTCGTCCTGGGCATAATCTGGACAACAATATAGCCAACCAAATAAATTCGATATCGAGTAAAAGCAAACAGCCTGTCCGTCCTGTGGACGGAGCAACCTGACTATGGTTGCTCAAATGTTTTTGCTTCTCATTGACAGCGTCRGAGTCTTTTTTCTACAGCTTCTTTCCACAGAGCATCTGCTCTTCCTCCAAACAGCATGTCAAGCCTCTCAGTTCCCAGCCTTGCATCATCCACACTTGAACACTCAATAAATAGCTTAATTACTAGGACTCAGGTCATCCTCTCACAGTCTGATACTTTCCCTTTCCCCTCCATGCCCTAAAATTCACTCTTAACTCTCTCAAAATCCATGCTATTTTGATGATGGCCTGCAAAGATGCCCAGAGTTTGGAAGTTTGGGATATCCTTCTCCTTATGCGTTTATCTTGCAAGAAAGTCTGATCAAAGCCACTTCTCTGCTGCTTAAAGCCCTGTTTGTTGTCAGGCTCTTGCATCTGCCTGAATAGGGTTTGTTTTAGGACTCGAGTTTTACAGTATATTATTGCCAATGTTCTTCAACAATATTACTTGGGATTGGAGGGAAACACAAATGACTCATATGGAAGCTGCTTTCATGCCTCCATACCCTGCATATGCCTTAAAATGTCATCTGTTTGTGGATCTCTGTGCCAAACACTGCCGATCAGGGGCTCCAGGGAACAACATTATTGTACACCTGCATCACTTAGTTTTGCATGATGTTATATATTCTGCATAATTAATGTTTTGTTGAATTTTAGGTGTTTGTTTCTTTTGGCTTTTTTATGACTTCTCCCGAGATAATCAGGCAGCAAGGGTCTAGTTGAGAAGATGAGAATAGGGAAGAAAGGGCTATCAGAAGCTGGCACTGGAGAACAAAGTGGGTCTTTTGGGAGGAGGGTTGACTGGGGTGGGAAATTGGAGAATAAAAGGAATGGAGGCACCTGTGTCAGCTCCTTTGATGCTAGAGCTGTTTAGATTGCTGATCTACTGTGCACTGATGATTGCTGTACATATATATATATATTTTCCTGTGTTTCTTCCCTCTTCAGAGCATCAGCGACTAACAATTATGTAACATCTCTGTTGTGCATGAAAAAAAAAAAGAAAAAAGAAATCTGGGTACTTTTTACTTGTCACTTACAATTTCCATTCCCTCCACCCAACCCCAGGAAAAGCTTCTGATCAAATATGTGTGTGTGCAGGCACATGTTCTTCATCTGTCAATACTCAGGATTGTTTATCTCTCCTTCCCTCTGTTCAAATGAAAATACCTTGAGTTAACTTAACAGTCATTGCACAGACTATATGGTAGCTTGCCTTGCAACATGTTTCCCTGAATATTTCATGAAGGCCTTTTTTTTTTGAAATGTTCACGGCTTTTGCAAGCTGAATATTTGGAAGTGGACGTTCCCAGCCACACAGAGATCTGGGGGAGATAATAAGAACCAGTGACATCCCATCACTCTTGAATCCCAAAGCAGAGCAGCACTTTAACCTAAACCCAGGCCAGATCTAAGGATCACTACTGTTAATTCAAAGTCTCCTGTTGGTTTTAATGGGCTCTGGATCAGACTTTTTAACTCCTGCTGTGGAGCTGGGCTGGTTTCCTCAGTGTAGAAATGTGAAATGACCATGAAAATTGAAGGCTGGTTTGGAAATTGATGTCATTTTGGATTCCTGACTAATTGAGCATACTAGAACAGGAGGGTGGTAGGATTTGTTCTTTCTTTTATTTTCTTTTATTTTCTTTTATTTTCTTTTTTTTTTTGCTGATGTTCCCAAGTAAGTCCATGATGTTTCCCAAGTTCCTATAATGAAAACATGAAGAGTGGTGCTTTGTAACTATTTTTATACCTACATCAGACTGGATGGTAGTGGCTTTGAATTATTTAACATTTTTCTTCCTCAGCTGTCCTCTCCAGTGAGCTTCCACTGCAGGGCTGCAGGAGCTGTTGTGTAAGAAACAATGCAGACAGCCTGGCATTGTCTACTGTGGGGCTTTTGCTTGTTTTTGTTTTGTTTCATTCCTTTAATCCTATTTTGTCCTTTCTCTCGCCGGTGGGAGGAACATCARGCCAAGGTATTAAATCATACTGACCAGTGTGGGCTGAAAATGAAGCATGTGCCAGCTAAAGACACAAATGGGGAGCTTTCTGCTTAAAACACTGAACTCCCATGTCTGTCACATAGGAGGAGCCAACTATTTAACATTCAGTCCATTCAAAAAACATTATTATGTCCCAAAGGTAATTTAAAACCACATCTGTTAGAACCATATGTGGGGGAAATACACCTTTTTTTTCCTCCTCCTTTTTTTTTTCCTTTTTAAAGTCCCAAGTTATCCTGTTAACCATATCCTATGGTTACCTTCACTGTGGCCTCTTTTAAAATTTCAGACTGACAGCCATAAAATGCCTGGAACAAAAGAACTAAATGAATTGAACTCTTATCTTTTCCCTTTTGTAATTAATGTGTGGGCTCTTACTGGATATCTGCAAGTAAACATCCAGCCTTGAAAAGAAACCATCAGTAGATTGGGATCACGCTTCAGGATCTGTTGTCTATAATCTGGTATTTGTTTTTCTACCTGAGATATTGGGTATTTCACAGTTTTCTCCCTGTTGTCCTTCCAGTTGCCCATTAGCAATATATATGACCTTTGAAAATGGCTCTTTCAGGCTGTCAGTGTCTAATTTTTACCGTGTGGAATTGCCATTGGATTATTCTGTCCTTAAAAACGGTAGGTAAAGTTTTGTTTTCAAAGCATCCCATCATTATCACCTGACGAGCCTAATGTTGAGATCCTGAAACCTAAATTGTGCTAATAACATATCTGGCACAGCTAGTGGAATTTGACTTCATATAGCCCCCAGGGTCAAAATACCYGCTACAGCTCCCTAATTGCACCACGTAGAACGTGCGTCATGTGGCTTCTTTATCGAGTGCAACATACTTTGCCATGTTTGTGCGTGCTCTAGCCCTGATTCATGCCAGACAGACGTAATTCCCTGAGTATGGATGATGGTCACCTCCCTGTGCAGTCAGTGAAGACAGGATGGCACCTCCAGGAAGAGAGTCAGCTCGTCTAGGATTTGAGCCTATCTCTGACTATATAGGACTGGAGATGTTTTTCAGACCTGACTTAGGTGTCTCGGTTACCGGGAAAGAGTTTGGATTTGGAAGGCCACTTTTGGATGATGATGGCATAGAGGGTTATGTTTTAATTATGACTGCCAGGCTGTCACATCAGATGCTAGTGTTCAAGCTGTGATCCCATGTTGTTAAGTAACCCTATGCATGTTAAGTGATTACTTTAGAGCCGCTCACAACTGTAGCTCGCTCTCTGAACTACCCTCCTATAATAAACAGCAAATTGCTTCTCTGCTGAGCCTTTTGTTTAAGTACTGAATGCATAGTCCTCTGCAGAGTCCCATAGAAATCTTGGCCCTTCTTTGAATTATTGGGTTTTCTCAAAGGCGCATCCAGTCTGTTTGCAGTATCAGGCTTTCATCCATTCCTCCTTCACAAATAGTCTGTACATCTTGAAGGAAAATAATCAGAAAGTAAACAGATAAGCGTGCAAGTTGCATTCCTGAAACCACCACTCATGGCTTTCTAGTGGCGTTACAGCACAGCATATTGTGCATCTCCCTCCAGCTGCGTTTTGAACGCTGAGCAATGAATTTCTTGGCGAAACAGAACATTAGTGATCCTGATGTACAGAGCACCTAACAACCGAAGAGTTAAATACACAGCTATAAATAGCATGCCTACTTTGATGGGATGCATTGTGTTGTAATTTTAGTTCTAATTAAAGTTTGGTTGTAACCATGAAATATCTCAGKCTTTCAGGAACATGTGTAAATCTCTGAAATTAAGCTGKTTTTTTTTKTTGTTGTTGTTGTCTGAATGTTTTGGCACAGTTGTGCCATTGCATATGAAGTTTTATGGGTAGCAGTATAATAAGGATGGGTTTGTATGTCAATGAGCAGCATTTTTTGATTCATTTTGGGTTAATCAAGAGCTCAAGTTAAATCTGAATGCATTAATTTGTTCTTGATTTAAAATGAAATTCTGCTATGTCCTCAAAAACTTGTTTCTTCCTATAGCCAGTCTGATGTTGAAATGAGTTTGTGGGGTTGATCATTTCCACATAAATGGGAAAATAGCTATTCTAAAAAAAAACTAATTTGAATGATGTACATGGAAAATGTGGGAAAAATGAAGAAAGCTGCAAGCGAAAAAACATGTTTTATGTTTTTGGCACATTGTGGTTTGTATGCCTAATCCCTGTCCTCATGCGATCCCTAAGCATTTGATGGATGAGAAAGAGAATTGTTGATCATTTCATGAATCTCTGCCAGCAACACACACCAAATATAATTAACTCTCTAATTTTATGCTTTTAAATACATTTTTTGCTGAATATGGTAAATTAGCCACTTATCTGTCAATCTGGGAGGAGACAATGCATTTTGGGTTGTATTCTCTAACCACACTTTGTGTGAAACATGGTGGTATTTTTCTAAAACAGCTCCCCATTTCTGTTAGATCATTTCACCTTTGAGGTTTCATGGGAGTCATTCTGGAACTTCAGCAAGATCGCCACAAATGATACTTTTGACTTCTTTGCGTGGTGGAGTTGGCCCAGGTTCAGTAATTCTTGTCTTTCTAGGTAACTCAGTGCAAGACTCTTGCAGCTGTGATGATGAATAAGGGAAGTTTAATGTAGTTCATTTGATTTTAACTCTGTTTCTGGTGTAGATCTCAGGCTTATATCATGGTAGAGGGCTTTTATAATATCTGTTGTGTGGCTGATCAACTCCATACAGTGTTATCATTCTTCTGCCCATAACACATGGGCAAAAAAATTTTGATTGTAGTCAACTTTCATGTAGCTGTGATCCTATTCAAAAGGAAAGCACATAGTCCTTCCATCTTTATCTATAGATAAGTGAGAAAACCCAAGAAATTATCATTTTGGAACAACAGCAGTGTTAGCCTTGACCAGAGGGACACAAAACAAGGAGGAACAAGGACTGGTATTGAAAGTGTAACACCTGATGGACCCACTCTCCATGTCTGTGGTTGTTGGGTCCCTCCTGGCCAGAGCACGATTCCAATGGGACGTAGCATGATGCACTTTGCTCTCTCCTTGAGCATGAGGACACGCTCCATTAGCTGGCATTTGTTTTTACAGTGTATGTGCTGGGCAGCTTAGGTGGGAGCCGAACAACCCCCAGCCTTGACATCATGCCCCACAGCGGAAGTTACTGATCCTTTTTCCRTCACTGTTACTTGATCATTATAACGACGTCTCTTTGTTGCARGACATGTTCCCCAGCTCTCATTTTCCGGTGTCTTGTGCTTTAGGGCTGGTTGGACACAGACTTGGCTCTATGCTATCCTAGAAGAGTATTCCAGGCCAGATGGTAAAAATCTCAGTTTCTTCAAACACCCGCACAAAATCTTTTCTAATTTTATCARATCTTTTCAATTACACACCATTGTTATGTATTAGAATTGTTGTTTCCGCTATGAAAAGATTAGCCATTTAGCTGTCAGGAGTTCTCAGGGTCCGGGACCGTTTGTGTATAATATGTTGTGATCAATATAGACACATTCCCAAATCTACATGCTTCAATGAAGAAACATATGTCAGGTTTAAAAATTATCTGAATTCTATATTATGCCAAAAGAGTTGAATCCTGGGACTTTCTACAGTATATGCTTTTGGCTTCATTTCTGCACATCCCAGATTTGTCTCAGATAAATAATTTCAGTGTGTGCACTTAACTGCTCTCCAGCATATTCTGGGTAGCCTCTTTCTTGGCTGGAGAGGTTCCTGTCTTCTAGGAGACAGAAGAAAGGACATTWGGGAAAAGGGGAACAAAAGCAAAYTGGATTTGAGTGCAGAATCACCCACATGCTACTGCCGTAGGCTGCTGAATTCTCCAATTTCTCATCCCATTTATAATCTTTAAAAGAGAAATAATGTTTCAAAACTAGCTCAGAGGCAGCATTAGCAGAGTGATAGGCATCTAGCCCATAACATCATTTCAGATATACTCTCCTCACATAAGGACAGTAAACAGTTGTTAGCTGGTAACAATACATAGTTAGCTTTTTATCTTGTTTTAACAGCAATGATTCAGGTTTTTTGTAGACATGAAAACAGGGGTGGAGACAGAAGATGCTAAATGAAACAGGTTGGTTAGAGTGCAAACAGAGAAAAGATTTGCTTCTCTAGGTGAGACCAAGTCCCTTTGTTTCCTTTCTTTATCCTTATTGGTTTGACAAAAGAGCTATCTGGAGCACAAAAATCAAACCCAGCAGTTATCTTAGCTGTTTTGTCAAGTGCCACACATGCCCAGGCTGCTTTCTCTCTTTCTMGATCATGGTATTGGGAGAAGCATGTGACTGAGAGACAGAAAGACTGCAAATCTAAAAGTTTTGTGACGCTTCAGATTAGTTGGAGCAGCTGATGCACTAAGGCCGTATAAACCAGATAAAACGAAACAGGGCAAAGTGGGACAACGCAGACTCACTCACATGAAAAGCAGTTCAGCTCTTCAAATTGGAGCAGAAGGGAGGGAGGAACCCAAAGTAAGYTGATAAAGCCTAAATATTTTCAAGTGTTGCTCATAATAATCATAGTCTTGATCTCTGTCTGTGAGCCTCCCAGAGAAGAGTAGGAGAAGAAAATTTAAAGGTTAACCCTAGGCACCTCCATCCCTTCTCACAAGCTGCACTGGGAGATATGATAAAGGCAGATTGGGATGACCCCCCCCGAGGTAAACGTGTCAAAACATTTTTCAGCATCTGTCTACTTAAAACTTCTATTTAGTGAGCCTAATCAAAGCAGAAGCAGCTTTTCTCTTCTTTAARGAAGGACATTGCAGTAGCTACTGATGGAGACTACTACCATGTGGTCACCAGGGACCTCCTTACTAAAACACCTCCTCAGCCCTACAAGTATCAAACCCCCTTTCCCCACCAGCTTAGGGTGACTACGACAAAGGCAGGTTCCTTGTCAAAACTGACCGTGCTGAGAGTCAGAAACTCCTGTGAGTTAGGTTCCTTTCTTCTTGAAATCTCCTTGGCAGGAAACTTGCATTGGCCAAGGCCCAGGGAACTCTAGTTAATAAATAATTATGTTGGAGGGACTGCTCACCCTGTAGCCATGATAATTAGGATCTTACCAGCAATTCAGGTCAGTTTATATTCTCAACATTAATGTAGGGCAAGCAGGTGGGACTGTGGGTTGTAGTCCTTTCTTATTTGTGAAATAAGGCAGTGTCATAGTTTGTTAACTATGTCAAATTCTAGGGCTTGAAAAGGCTCTTTGTGGYGAAATTGGAATATCAGTAACTACCTGTCATTTCTCATTATTGGCTCTGTATCTTGATGATCCCAATTAGAAATACTGTATGACTGATTTGATAGCTAATATCAGGGTAGGAAGGTATCAGAACAGCATGGTGTCCTTGGTTTATATTCTTCACACCCCAAYTGCTCTTTGAAAAAGTTCCATATGATTATTAATAACTACACGGCATATTATTTTCCACTTGAGAAACAGTGACTGAAAGTCAGAGATAAAGATAGTGGCACTGCCAAAGAATATTTTGCAGGAGGACATTGAGTGTATTTCAACCAAAAAAAAAAAAAAAAAGAGGGGAAATAGAAAGTCCACAAAAAATATTTTATAGTAATGGATGCAATTTTGAGAGTCATCACGGTATCCACTATATGCAAAGACTTACAACGGGAAAACTGTTTTAGTAATCAAACTGTAGGTAAGAAGAAAACTGGGAGGTTAAAGACCCCTCTGTGAGATGAGCAAGTGCATAATGGTTTCAATATTCATTGTTACTTGTCTTTTGTAATCTACAGATGTCAGTTGACTCTTAATAACCCTGACACATTAATTTGAAATGTTTTTTAACCTTCATAAAGGATACTGGATGTAGTAGCACAGATGAACTAATCTCTGTCGATGCAAGAAGGGACATTTCAGAGGAGAATTTTGTTCACAGAGGGAATTTTTCCAATACAGTGTGCAAGTCTCTTTTCATAAGTTATTACTGGTATTTGTACTTTCTTATGCATTTACAAGATTATGAGAAACCATTTCCTGGACTTACATGGTTTACCATGTTTATCAATGACCTGGGAGAGAAAATAAGGCCATTGTCAATAGTTTGCAGATGTTCTAAAAGTTGGGGGATTTGGTAATAAAAGAGTAGGAGGTACTGACAGAAATCTAAATAACTTGATAAGCTAGATACAGACAAGCRATATCTCCTTTAATGTAGCGAAACATAAACTCATATATCAAAGAACATAAAAAGCAAGTCGTGCCTGGCATAGAGGAGGTCTAGGCAGCCAGAGACTGTAAAATATTTTTCTCACATGATGGATAATTAGCTAAAAAGGGAATTTCAGCTTAATACTGTGGCCAAAGGGCTAATGTGAACCTTTATTGGTTTTCGCGAAAAGAGAGTCTCACACTGGTGTAGTTGAATTTAGCGCCTCTCTTTTGGCATTGGTTAACTGTTGTTGAGATACTTTCTTAGTCTGGTACCTGTGATKGAGAAAGGATGTTGATAAACTGAGGAAGATTTAGAAAATAGGTATGAGAACGGTTAAATGATTGGTAACACTTCRTAAAGGAAGAAGTCCCAGCTTATCAAAGAACATGCTAAGGATGGATCTGAGCATTTTGAGTACCTACAGAGGCAACAGAAATTCGCTGATGGAGGGCTCTTCAGAACGTGTGTGACAGTCCGAAAGGACTGTCAGGAAGCTGAAGCTRGACAAAGAAACCTGAAGCAAACCACATATTATTTACTGTGAAAGGAGTTAACCACAGGAACAACTTGAGGAGAAGTATAGCGATTCTCTAGGCTTGGAAAGTTTTTTTTGTTTGTTTTTTTTTTTGTTTGTTTGTTTGTTTTTTACTTTGTGGTGTGTTTTAGTATGTGCAGTTGTTCAAGTTTTTTTTTTTGTTTTTTTTTTTGTTTGTTTGTTTGTTTTTTACTTTGTGGTGTGTTTTAGTATGTGCAGTTGTTCAAGCTGGAATTAAGTCAGCTAAACCTTCCACTCTCTAATCACACACAGGATCTGGCTAGTGGTCCCTCTTATCTGCATAACGTATTTTTGTACAATACTTGGACATTCAGCACCTGCTTCTTACGGCCTTCCACGTGCCTAGCAGTTGTGTCCTTTGCCCTCTGCGTGTTTCTGAAATGGTGGCAACCACATTTCCAGAGCAGAACTTTGATTTCCAAAGCCATTAGGAATGTTTCTGCTTATCAAGGGCTGATCAGAGGTACCCACACCTCCCAAATCTGAATGTGAAGCGACTGAACTCATAGGATAGCCAGATTGCATATGACCATCTGGATTGTTTGTTGTTTTCCATCTTTTGTATGAATTTGCACCTGTACAAAATGAATACGAGTCACAGAGTTTGGTAACAATTTACATCCATACATACCCTCAAATGYGACAACAAGTAAATAATACATGGGAGCAGAGATCCAAGTGTCAACTTTTACTTCTAAATAGAATGGCAATTTATGTTAGAAGGAAACCTGAAACAAGTTTAAATCTTGTGGGAAAAAAAAGGTAAACTCTGGGTCTAAGAATGGCTCTTTTCTGTTTTGTGGGGTTTGGAGTGGAGAAAACATAGATTTGGACACACAGCATTTATTTAATCTGCAATCTGTTATCTGTTGATAATCCAGGCAAATCTCAATAAAAGCAGCTGTGCCCCATTATGTACCARATTAGGTTTCTGCAGCCTCAAGATCTCTCTTAGTTTTCTAACCTGGTGCACCATGCAATGCCACCTTCACGTCATACAGAGATGGGCACTATTTAAAGAGCAGCAAGCCAACCAATCCACTGATCTCGCTGCCAAGCAAAGAAAGAATTAAGGAAAGCAGAAAATTATATCTTTTCCTTCCTTTAATGCTAGTGGAAACAAAGTTGAGCCTCTGATCTGTCTGTAGCGTCAGTTCATGTCACCTATGTATCTGTTAKTGTAGCTCTTAATGATAGCATCCAGATAAAGCATAGATTATGGAGGTGCAAGCACCTGGGAAGGGCTGTGAGCAAGCATGTGGACAGCTCTGGARGCAGAGATCGTGGGTGCTGCCTAGTAAAACTGCTGTGGCTTGATTGGATTTGATCATTTATTCATTCCTTCAAACTGCAAGTTTAACCAGCACAAGCTTACATTAAACTAAAATGATTTGATCCGCATAAAGGTTTCACTAACTCCAATTACTTAAAACCAACGCAGACCTCATTGATATGGTCTCTGGGTGGAGAAAATCCTTGTTCTTCGCTGGCCTTGCCATTTGTAGCTAGTTATATCAGTGCAAAATAAATACTGAAAGAGAATAGAAAGCAAACAGATCAGAATAGGTGTGTTTCTTGTCTTTTGCTCCATTTTCACTGTACCTTGGTCAAAGTCCCTTCATAATGCTCTGGACTATCCAAATGCAGCCCCCATGTGTAATATAAGGTCAAATGACTTTATGAAGTGCAAACCAGACAGAACGATAGCTTATGGATGATGGCAGAGAATTTGCATCTATTTGTTAATTAATTTGTTAATCTAGATGATTAATTTCAGTTCTCCACATCAGGGCAATGATTAGCAATGATTTGTTTTCAATCAGAAGATGGGAGACAACATGACAAGGGTTTGGGTTTTATGTGAATGGATGGGTTATTTGGGGAACGGAAGTGTCGGGGCAAATTCAGTGTTACGGGACCACATTATTTCACTTCAAGAAAAACTGTTGGGCTCTGGAAAACTTAGCAGACCTTCAGTTCATAAGCATGACTGCAGGTAATGGTAACCGAAAAGTGCAGCAGTGCACAAAGCATTCTATTTTTCTTTTTGAGTGTTTGGTTTGGCAAGCGATAGCTTTCACTGCAGCTTCAAACCCCTGACCATTGATTATTGAACCAATAACTGTGGCATCGTAAAATACCTACTCCTTTCACAAAGCTTTCCTTATCACAGTCCAGGCTTTGCTGACATGGGGCCAACTTTATGTACTTATACACATTCTTTTAGTTTTTCTTCACTGCATTCTTGCTTTAACAGATGATTCCCAAAGCACTTAAGGAAGCAGCGAATTAATGAAGAATGATACATAAGTTTCCTCCCTTTCTAAGGGACTCTCTCACAAATTGGGATCCGGAATTCTAATATATTAATTTTAGAAACGCCCTATTTTTGATGACTGAGTGCCACTGGCGATCCAGAAAGAGGGTGATTAATTTGAAAAGCAATTGTTTTTTCTCTGATACCTTCAGMCATATTTGTCATGGCTTTTATCTTTGTCATTTTCTTTTGTCCCAGGAATTGATTCTTCCACATGAAATTTAGCCTCTCCTCCCAGCGTAAAATTTCCCATGAGTAAAACTAATAGTAAAGGCTATTACCCAACATATTACCCAGGGCTGAGGTAGTTATTCTGACTGTCTATTTTTATTTAATACCATATATCTTTTTATCTTTACCCAYGGGATGAGTTTTTATTCCCATTAGTAGAGTTATTGGCTAGTGTGACTTCACTGACATCGCTGGAGTTATGTGGGCATTATCAACAGTATTATTGAGTGGAGAATTCCTATAACACAGAAATTTAGTTTTCATCCATATAGATCCATCCATGCTAAAAAGTGCAATATATTCTTGCATATAGTTACTTATGAGTCTGCTATGGCAAATGAGAAATGGGTTTCAGATTCACAGGTMCTCTCTGCATTTCTCAAAGATGATCCAACAAGGAATTTCATTAAGCACGTGTCATCAAATAACTGGTTATCATTGTTTTTGCAATCTCTGTCCCATGTTTATGGGCAGATTTATGAGGAACAAAAGTGTGCCACAATTTCCTTGAAGAGGAATTCTGCCTCTTGAAGACAGAAGATCATTTTATGGTCTTATAACTGATGTGTAGTAAAGAGAGTCCTTAGATTAGTTTAGTCCTTGTACTGTAATGACCATAAGGCATGAAGAAATGTTGTTTGACTTGGTAGCTCTGTAGGTCCTTTTTACACAAGAAAATTAATTGCATCTGTCAAGCCCAGAGATTACATGAGAGGACAGAGGAATGGGAYGATGTTGGAGAGAGCTGTCACAAAAGCTGGATCTCAGGCAGTTTGGACCATCCATATGGAGCCTCTGAAACCAGGATATCTTATGTGCTTCTGCAAACATCTGTTGACTTCTGAAGAATATTTTGATTTATTGAAATTGAAAATCTGACTAGGAATTAATACTGACATGAGCACTGTGTTTGTGACATGAATTTCCTTTGTACAGTAGTCTGAGGTGCAGAGCAGCRCGGGCTACAGGACACGAATCTGATCATCTGTTTAAAGCCACCACACCAGTTTAGTGTCTCTAGAAAGTGGGAGCTGAATTCTGAYATCATGTTGTCTTAAACCCACAGGTGATACTGAAGGCAGTGGTGTTTTACGAGGTTTTTACTGAGCAGAATAAAGCCCAAGAAGTTTGTCATATTCACACCACTTCACTCCTCTCACAAATATGACGTTGGAGGAAAGGATCCAAGCAAAGAGAAAACTCGAGGGCTAATATCGTTCCCAAGAACCATTGCACATCTGAGCACTGCACGCAGCAGCCATTGATCCAGCAGCTTGTGCAATAAATGTGYGCTTGTGGCACATCAACAATGGAAGGTCACATTTAATTTTCTCCCCAAAGAGCACCTTCTGAGCTGACACAYGGAGATAAAGATACTACTCATTATAGCGGCTGTGATTTTTCTACCCAAATAGGTTGTGTGGGAAGGAGATCAGACTCCAATCCCTAGAGTGCAGAACAATCTATACAGCAGCCCCTCARCTTGCTGAGCCAGCGCAGCAGCTCGTGTTTGCTCCCTCATTTCAGATAAGAGTTCAACATAAATAATAATAATACCAAAAACTCTGATTATCTTGCAAGTGCCRCATATAATCTTTGAGGGGGGAAAAAAAKGAAGAAAAAGAAAACTCTCCAAACTGAGTGTTTAAATCTCTAGTTTTAAAGTACCCATAGCTGGAAATAGATGGTTATTGGAGAATGAGAAATAATGAAAGAATTTTGCTCCCTTTACATCTGAATTAAAGGTATAAAAGACAAATCAGGGCCTTTTTTTAAACATGTGGAATAACTTCTTAAGTCATATTCAGCATTTCCATCACAGGAACAGATGCTAGACTGGCAGATCCTTGACTAGACTATCTTCTGAAAGGAATGAAACATTTTTATRCCAGCCATGGATCTTGTTTTCTCTTCAGAAAGTGTCTCCTGTGATTTGTCTAAATGAGTTGTGCAGTTGACTCAGGTTTTGTCATCAGGACRCACCCAAATGGCTGGTACATTCAGGCTATTTCCGCTTTTATTTATTGCTTGGCAATGAATATCAGTTTCCCGGTATAAATTCTGGAAGGGTTTTCTGTGGGGAGAGGAGGAATAGATGTGAGAAGAAGAGAAGAGGTGGGAATTGGCTCCGGGGAAATGAAAGAGAGCAGATATAGAAAAACAGAAACGAAATACAAAGAAAAGGGAGTCACAGAAATGCTTCCAGAGGCGAGAAATTTAAGAGAAATGGGAAGATTATTTCCTCTAGGAACAGTATCAGCTGGAAAAGACAGAGAAGAAGGTGTTGACCGAAATGTTTTAAAAGGAGGAGGAGAACAGGCAGGTTCTTGAGGACAAGGAGGGGAGCAGGGTTGCTGGGTGCACAGAGGTTGGACAGGGGAGGTGASACAACGACAACTTAGAAAATCCAGGAAAACGATAGGGGTCCCAAACCAGGGGAAAGAGACTCTAGACTGCAGTTCTAAGAAAGCGAACAAGCAGAATAGCATGAAAACTTATATTCTTCAGTGTGGAAATCCTAGTAYGTGGCACTGTATTTCAGGCTTTTTTTGAGAGCCCTTACATGGTGTATTACAAAGCATAATGCTGGACCGTGAAGGCCAAGCAACCGACGACTTGAAAAAATGTGATAATTCCCTGAAATGAGCTGCCTGGGGAATCTCATTGCCTTTTTGAAATACAATCTACACACAGCGGACTGGGAAGAAGAGTCAGACCCCTACATGTGTGAGCCACTGCTGCTGAGGTGCGTAGGCAGTGACAGATGATCTGGTATCTGTGTCTATAATGCTAGGAAAATAAGATATTTCTCTACCATTTTTATCCTTCTTGTCCATAAGGAGGAACAAAAAAGCTCGAACATTTTGGGAGACTTCCAAGTTTTGCTCCATCACAGCCTGTTCTTTGGTATCCCTTTAACAAACCTTCGTATGCTCCCACACGAAGGGCCTCCAGATGAGGAAGATCTCATCTTATGGATCCTATGGTTTTCCTCATCCATAAGGGCTCGTTCCAGGGCTTACCTTGAAGATCATCTTGAAATGGGAAGGAGCAAAACCTTTTGCCTGCCTTTCCSTAGAAAGCTTCCTCCTCCATTCCTGGAATGTGAAATTCTGCACTGCAAGCAGAGCTTTGCCTGCCCGTTGTTGCAGTTTTCTTAGCTAAGTGCTTAAATATGGAACTGTTTATGGACGCAGCACTGCACTCGTGTCACAAGTCATGGAAGTGGAAAGAAGAACTAAGTCTTTTTTACATATTATCATTCTATAATTCCTTCTTCTCTGCTCTAGGGAAGAGGCCTAGGAATGAGAATGAAAAAGTGAAAAGAAATATTTGTTCTTTCCTTGCTATATGTGGAGATGGTTCCAGAAAGTTTCRCATTTTGCATTCACAGCAGCATGAGAGCAGGTTTCAGTGCAATATCTTTGTTTCTTTGTATGTAGTCTTGCCTCTGTTTCTTTTCCAAGAGAAATGCATTTTTTGTTTTATTTTTAAATGCTTTTGTGTGGTGTAGTTTTATTTGAGTTTTATATATGCARCACTTATGGTAGCAATCATCTGTTTTGCATTTGCACATTCAGTATGGATAGTTCTGTGTGTACTTTCTTCTTCTATTTATACAAATGAAGAGTAATGTTTAAAACGGTATATTCAATAGATTAGCACTTAGGARTCTTCAACAAAAGAAAACACTACTGTACAGAAAAATTCTGCCCTAAAATGTTCTCTGTAGTCTGACATGGTGGTCTGGAATTGGCAATCATTCACTTTGTGCATAATTAAAGAATAAGCAATGAAGCCTGGAAAAGGAAAGTTTAAAAAAAAGGGGTGGGGGGGGGGAGGGAGAAAGATTTGGTCTTCCTGTGAAGGTCCACAGCAAGAGGGAAAGGGAAGACTGTTTCAAAACAGAAAGCTTCTCAAGGCTTTTCCATGAGATGGCGGCTCTTTAAAACATGAGAATTGAGTTGGTTTGGAAAGGAAAAAGTTAGTTCAAGCAACAAAAGGYATGAAGAGCGAGGAGGACCAAATAAAAAGTCCCTTCAATTTGTTTCTGTGAATCATAGAGAGAAGAAATGCTTATCTGAAAGACAGTACAGAGAGAAAAGCCAATACAAAGCCATCTAATCCTTTACAGTTCATTATTTTCCAACATGATATAAATATTTTTTCAGTCTTCACTGGAAAAGAGCAATTGAAAGGTATTGCTTCTGTTTTAATACAGTTTGTGATAGTCAGATCTCCCTTTCCTAAATATAAAAGATATAGGAAAAAGAACAAGTTCAGCAAGTCTAAGTAGGGGGACAATGTGCTCTTTCTTTGTGATTAAYATCCTGCTGTTACTTACATATGGTCCATATTAAGTCAATGGGCAAAGGTAGTCAACCCTGAAATCAGTATGCAAACTTAGCCTTAATTGGATGTTTCTAAGGTCCAGTTTGCCTGTCCAGGCACCTTTTTTTCTGTTTGATCTTTTATGCAATGTCCAGAGGGAGTACTAGCAGTGTCATATACTTATGCTCCATAGGGGTATCTTAGAAGCGTTAGGTGTTAGCAAATACGAGGAACTCAAAGCAAAAAAGATGGGTCTATCAATTAGCTTATTCATTAACAATTATTTTTTCTTATGTCTGTGGAACAAATGAGTTAAGATAATCCTTTCTGTGCATGCTGCCCACAGATTACCATCTGAAATCCCTGCTACTCATTCCTGATCAGCTCTGTTCAGATCCCCACAGGGGATGACGCCAAAAGTCAAAGGAGAGGTACTAGGGCAGGGGGGCAATAAGACTAACTGTGTTACTAGCCTACTTGAAAGACAAATGGATCAGCTGCATGTCCTTTGTAAGGGGCAGATGGGATTTAGCTGTGACTGTTGTATGTGCACGTATGTATTCATCATAATTCCTAACACCTCCATTCATCACTAGTACTGGAGATCTACTGAACCTACTTTCAGATCTTCATATATTTTTAGGGGCATCACTGTAGTACTTTTTATCACCTTCCTTTCCAAGCTTCATATCCACACTTGTGTGCAGAAGACACTATAAACTTATTTCTCTGCCTCCTCTGAAGTGTGTATATTAAAGGGTGAGAGGGGATGAAAAGAGTAAAATGAATACATTCCCTCAACTGAAGTCATGGCGTAAATCAAATCACACTTACTATGCTTACATTCATCCATATATAACTTTGTTCTGYCTGATACCTTCTGTTTTCACATTTATAGCAAGAAGCAACTATTCCCTATAGCCCCTGGTGTTTTTTCAAACACCAGTGCTAAGAAGATAGGTACTGTGTTCCCTCAGTCTGCTAGCTTATCTTCCAGATTCCTTTTTGTCTGGCTGGCTCTTTTTGGTAACACAACAAAACAACCTCTAGGATGCCCTTTCTAATGGGTGAGGATGGTTTTATCAAAAGCTGTGTCATGCGTCTTTCTGCTGAAGGACAAAGGCTAGAATTAAAAGGCACACAGTGATGCCCTCCTCTCTCAAAAAAGTGTGTTCCTGGCTCAGCTGTGGACTTCAGACTTAGTCATCCTAGTCTACGCTTTTTGTAGAACATCTTCTGTGCAGCACAGTGACGCAAAATGAACAGTTTGCCGAGAGAATTTGAGGTCACCGGAGAAGAAGCCCTACATGAACATGGAGTATTGTGAGGCAAGGAAATATTCATGAACAGTTAAAATTAGTCAGGGGAAAGAACATCCTAGCAGCTCRACAAGTAAGAAGCGAGCAGATCTTTGGCACCACTGACTTCGGTGCACCTCTCATATTGAGTGATGGAAGTTGGTAGAGGCACAAAGAAATATAAAACACCAGCCCCACTTGTTCTTTTGTTCAGGAAACAAAGACTTTTAGATGCAATTAAAGGCAGAATCCTGGAAATTTAAGATTTGCTTGTGTACTTGTACTGTGTTTTCATGGGCATGGAGCTTTGTGCTTGTAGTATACCTCCCTTCACTCAATGAAGTAGTCTTTAAAAATATCACAAATCCACCTTTTTTTCATTAAAGTAGACTGTAGACTCTCTGACACATTATTGCTATTATTAATTCACTTGCAATCAGATATATTAAAGGAGAAACCTGCAAGGAGACTGAAACATGATATAAAAGGTGCTAATCTGATAACGAACAGCGAGCCACAGTATGTCTTCTATGCATTTTTCTCATATAATTCCTCTTGATCCCTTAGAATATCACATGCCAAATGAAGCAACTGAATTAATTCTAATTCCCTGTTTCCTGTTGTTGTGAAGTTTTTTTGTTGGTCTTAGAAAAATTTAGCTGTAGCTGGTTTTGGTTCTGTAACAGTGAGGGCCTCCTGATGTAATGCRTGGATCAGAACAGCAGTTGCTGGGCTGCAAACACTGTCCAACCTGCCATAAAAAATTCTGGGCCTTGGGGCTTTTGGTGGTGTTCGAGCAAATCACACAGTCTTATGGACCCCAGGAGGCAACACTCTGCTTCTTTCAGCTTCACAAGTTAAAGATGAAGGTGGCTGTCAGATGGGGTACTGAAATCCACTGTCTCTAGGATATCACCTCCGTATATTTTAGAAGCACAGAAAACTCAATCCTACTTATTCTGTCACTATCTGGCCTCTAGCAAACTGTCAGCACAATCTACATTTGGGTAAAATTTGGAGCTTGTAGAGTAACTAACACTGTATAATAACCTGCTACTAAAAAGTGTAAATGGAGGCAATCCCAAAAAAGGTTTTCTCCAGTTCAGGGAAAACTCTATGTTCCCTTCCAGAGAAGGAGAGGTGTTATTGGCAGAACTCAGCAAGGGCTTTTGCTCCTCAAAATCTGTTACTTGGGTCTCTGGAGATGRTTGAAATGCAATAGCCTCAGGAAATGAAGGAAATGTCTCCTTGGTACTGCTTTAGGGAAAGGTCTTGAATAAAAAGACATCAAAAAATAGAGTGGTATGACATGTTCTTGAGGAATATCCTTAACAGTATCAAAGCTACCCAGTTATTGCACAAATATTTACCTAATATCCTCAGTCTCTGAGCATCTCTGATCACCCTTCTTCAGTCTCCGCAGGTCCYGAGCATACAGGGACATCTATTCCATCTTTGGGGAGTTTGTTCTTAAATTTGRTGGGAAAGTATGCCACTTAGATTAGACTCTTCACTTCATCATCCTGCAGCAAATCAGGCAAAGCATTGCGGAAAATTTGGTGATGGGAATGAGGATGCTTCTTCATASTTCTCTGCAATTCTATTTGCTCATGATTAATACATTTTTGGGAGCTTGTCAATGAATCTGTAAGAATTTTGTCTGCATGTATAAGACACCTCCTCTATTTTTTGGGGAATAWTKTTTGAGAGCCTATAAGGCTACACAMAGTTTGTAAGAGTTGGCAAAGAGGTTATGTACTTTGTAAGAATTTTCATTGCATAATAAGCTGATAAGCAGGACACTGAGATGCTGTAGCCAAAAGCATGCCTTGAAATCATTGGCAGAGCAGTGTGGACCTTGATAAGATCAAATTATCTGCACAGACTTCAGGCATCTGAACTTCTGGATGCTTTATTCAAACCAATCAATGAGTCCACTTAAAGGCTTACAAGCTCTCTATGTGAACACAATCTTTTAAACACATTCATTGTAGCAAATCCATGGCTAATGAAAGAAGGGCTGAGATAAAGGAGGATGCATGGTATGATCTGAGGAGGTGGCAATAAAGGGTGTGAAGTACTGTCTTTTGTTCCTGATTGCACTTCTTGGTTGTATAGCAAAGCAGCTGTAATGAAAGGTCTTGCAAAACAGCCTTGGCAACAAGTTAAATGACAGGTTTCTGTTCCAAGGAGTGGAACTCCAGGACATCAGCAGTATTCTGTGCTGTAGGCACTGAAAAACACAATAACATGACAACTTTACTTTTTCAGAGCTACTACCATTTAGTGATGTGCGTGAGACCATGCTTTTTCCCTAAATAACAAACAGACATGCTTCCGTTGGCTAAAATCCTGACTTCATTAGGGAGTCAGACCAAAGCTCCCTTTGGCTTGAGCAAGACCTATTCAGTCTTTGAATGGATTTTACCCATTCAAAACCCTGATCTACAAACGGTCCCTATGGTGCGGATGAGATTTAATAAGTCGTCAAATGGGCAATAATTTCTCCAGGCTTAGTTATCTCGCAGCAAAATTAGTTTTCCATATATCCAGAAGAATCCTTTCTTATTTCAATTTATAATCACTGTTTATCCTTTTCCCACCATATACCTCAGCAAGCAGCTTGGCTCCATCTTCCTAGTAACTTCCTCTTAGGTGTTGGAAGGCTGCTATGAGGTCCCTGCTGAGCATTTGGGCTGAAAATAACAGGTCTCTCAGCCAGTCCTCATATGACACTGACCATCTTGGTGGCCTCTGCTGGACTCCCTGAAGTT
Source organism: Rhea americana (assembly GCF_003343005.1). NCBI lineage: Eukaryota > Metazoa > Chordata > Aves > Rheiformes > Rheidae > Rhea > Rhea americana. Next base: position 906,224 of record NW_028185572.1, on the reverse strand, counting down.
TGTCAACATCCTTCTTTTGCTGGGGGTCCAACTGGTTGCAATAATCCAGATGTGATCAGATGAGTGCTGAGGAAAGGGAAAAAAAACACTCCTGAAATCTTCATTTTCCTTTATAGTCATCGCATTTTTTTTCCAGCTTCAAAATCTTTTTACTCTTTTTTTCCTTTCCCTCTTTTTTTTTTTTTTTTTTTTTTTTTTTTTTTCTTTTTTTCTTTTTCTCTTTTCTTTTTTTTTTTTTTTTTTTTTTTTTTCCTTCTTTTTTTTTTTTTTTTTTTTTTTTTTTAATTCCCCTCTGGGGTGCATTTTCTCTATTCTGAGGGTGTACCTGCCTTTTACCCTAGTTGCATTTTTTATTTGTCTGATTTATCTTACCACTGTTTTTCTTTATTGAATTTTCTCTTGCCTTCTTCCACTCTTTGTCAGATATTTTCCTTCTGATCATTGATTATGTTTCCACGGTCTTTCTGTACCAACCTTTAAGCTACCTCTGCACCTCTGAAATAGTGGATTTAGAGTAGTTACAGACATTGTTAAAGTATAAACCATTCTCTGCTCTCCACAATCTTGTTTATTTTTTGAGTATTTACTCTATAAGTTTAAACATTCTGAATATCTTTCAACAACCAGTATCCAATTCTCCACATTCTCARTATGTTGATAATATAAATAATCACTCCTTATTTCCTCTTCAGATCCCTCGGTCTCAATGGTATCTTGTGGAAAGGGTTCCATGTGGAGTAGGATGTGGAAAATATCAAGTTTCCTGACGAAAGCAGGAGGCTGTCCAGTTGAGAAGAGAGATTTCCAGTTTTCTGCTCAGCAGAAGGCTTGAGGATTGCAGTTCCTAAGCAGACATGGGGGTTTGAAGTACTATGATTTCTTTCCCCCAAAACACTGCAGAAGCAGGCAGGAAAGTAATTAAGCCTAGCATGTTTTAATTACTTTTTCCATTTTTTAATTTTTCTGAACTTCAGGGGTGCTGGCATCCAATGTAATAAAAGAAAGTAACTTGTTCAGCAGCCGATCTTCCATTTTTTTTCATCACAGTACACAGAGGAGGAGGTAACTAAATTCTTGCTGAGATAAAGTTTGTTACTTTTATGCTTAGCTAAATTAAATATATAATACATTTCTAAAGTTTATTTGAACGTGATTATGATAATAGCCTCAGAGTTACAAGACTACATCATTAAACAAAGAAATTCTTCATTTGTTAGCTTCTTTATAGATGCATTTTTAGATTTGTATGGTCTTAGCTAAAGTAACAGCTGCAGACAGGGAAATGTAGTTGAGCAGTAAAACTGTTTTGACCCGTCTTTTCCATGATTTGTTTGATCTTCAGAAGGGGTTGGTGGGAACATACCRGACATCAAAATGGCAAAACTCAATGCTGAGTTTAGATTTATGTGTTTTTAAATGAAATGGGCCTTCATATATCAACTCCGCTCTGAGTGTGAGAGCCTGAAGACAGCTTCAGTTGCTRTCTCCTGGCTCTCTAAAATCATGCCCTACATCTATTATTATCAGATTGAATCTAATATTATTAGTTGCCTTCGGGGTTCAGTGAAGGAAAAGGTCTGGAATGACTGTTTACCAAGTTATTATTCTTCCGTCATACACTCTCATGTTCTGTGTCCCTTTGCTTTTCCATTTGGAAGACGATGATAAAGAAGCTTGCCAAAGCTTGAGATTCGCACCTGAAAATCYTTCCGAATTGAATATTGGTTGCATATTTACCTATCCAGCACTGCTGTCAAAAGGATGATGCAAGTGGAGAGACACTAGCTCCTAAGCACGTTCTTCCTTCAAAAAGGTCCCAGTTACTGGTAGCTCACCCCTCTGCCATTTTGCCTCATCTTCCTCCATTTTGTCTCACAAAAGCCAGAATTGGGAAAGGGAATGCTGAAGGCAAATGTAGATGAGGAAACAAAAAGAGGTCGGTTAGGGAGTAGGAGAAGTGCATGGATGTTTTTGTTCCCCTTTTTTCAAAGTAGGACTTTAACTGCAAAGCTAACAAGGAGCAAGTGGAGACAAAAGCTTCCCTTCTTTCCTATCTGCTCCTTTCTGTATTCTGCTCAAAAGTTCGAGTGGCAGCTGGAGAGGAGCACTTACCTCTGTTCTCCCCTCTTTTTTGTACTCCCRTTTGTCATCACTAGGGAAAAGGAGAACAAAGAATGAAAGAATGAGTGAAAAGCCCATGGTGATCACAGAGGGATGACACTTTCAAACTGCACCTGCAAGACCAGATATTATAAACATGGGTTTCATCTTCCTCTCCAGTTTGGGCTAACAAAATACGTACAGAGAGATGGAGTCAGGTTATGCGCCTGCAAAGCATTTGATTAAGTTTCTAGCATTTCCTAGCCAGAAAACTGATTCTTCTCTTTCTTTCCTGCTGTTTCAGCACCTTTGGTTCTCAGCGACCAAAATTGCTGCCAGCACGCCTGCATTTTACTTTTCCCCTAAAAATTGCCCATGAGAAACCTTCTTGTTGTATCCCTGGGAAARAAGCTTGGCAGATATTACAAGCATGAAAAGAGAGAAAGGCAAAAATCTTGGTGAAGACATGTTCTGAGAAACGATTGGAAAAGCCTTTTAGCGATACAAGGGCAATAAACACCTTGAGGCTTAGGCACGTGGGAGAATAGAGGGCCATGCATTTATTTCTTCCAGGCCCTCTTCGTCCCTGCCTGCTCATCCTCCTGCACACACACATGCAATCTTTCCCTGATGCTGCAGGCGGATAGGAAAGGGCTGAATTTCTAGGATCTGAGCACAGTGTTTGCTTCTTGCAGCAGTGATAGAAATGCTTTTCCGCTTCCATTGTGTCTTATTATAGAAAAGATTCAGTTGTTACTGATATTAATGCTACACCAAGGCAGCCGGTGACTTGTGAAGCTGAGATACGCAAGATCTCCAGAAAGGGCAGGGCAATATCATCACCGACTGCTGCTGTTGCAAAGGCTCCAGGAAAAACAGCAGTCCTCAYTACAAGCAAACTGTTTTCATTTCATCCCTCTTTGGAATCTCACTCTCTTTTTCATAGTCTATCCAAAGCATTTTGACTAGACAGATTAGATATTAGTTCAGATATTTATAAAAATTATTTCCTTTGCAAACCGCCTTATCCCACTGTTTTTTCCAAAAGTGTTTGCACAATCGGGTTGTCTCTAAAAGGTCTGTCTCGACCCAAACTCTTTCATAAACTCTGAGAGCRTGTATAGTAAGTTGCTTGGCAAGTTTCTCTGTTTTGAGACCGTCCCCATCACGAAGAAGGTCATTTTCCTACAGTCTCTGTTTAATAGATGCATTTTGGGGGAAGATGTGATGTATGCTGCATTTATTAATATTTAGTCTTGCACCATGGAGGAAGTCTGGCTTAGCCCCATCCTGTGTAAATATTCACTCTGTGTTAGAGTCATGTGGGGATGCAGTATGTGGTAGAGAGAAAGCCATATGCTGAAGGCCCCAGTACTGAGCTGCATATTAAAGACAAAGCTATGAAAATCAAGGGCCCTATCCTCTTTCCACATCAATTTTATATCACTGAAATTYCACTGTCTTCAGTCAAACTGTTCATGATCTGCACTACTTAATGGAAAGGAGGATGGAGCGCATAATCTCTCCATCTCCACAAGGCAGCAACTCCAGTAAAGTGTCTCAAGTAGTAAAATACTATATGGATAGTTACTTGTGGGTAAAGAATTTGCAGGAGGATACCTTTATACCTTCCTTTAACTGTTCCAAATCTGATTCAACTGGTAAAACTGCTTTCTGAGAAAAGCTTACGTAGGATAAATGTTCCCTCTTGGCTCATTGAACAGGTCATCTTCTGGCTCCTGAAGATCTCGGACTGAAATGTCTTTCAGAGTGACATCCTTATGCAGTAAGGACGTGATTCAGAGAGATGCTCTGGCACGTGTTTTTCAGCCATAATCTCACCTGAATTACCAGGTAACTTAGCTGTTGTGCAGACTCAAGTAAGATCAATTGAACCATCAGGTGAGGGATGCTGCTAAATCTAAATGCTCAGGATTGTGTATGACTTTGAGGAGATAAAAAAAAAAAAAAAAAAAAAAGATACTGCAGCATATTTTCCTTGCCTCCCTGTAGTTCATTTAGAAACTTGATGGAGTCTTGTTTTCAGTGGAGTTAATTTCTGGTTTTCTTTAGTGTTAACAAGAGGACAGAAAATCCTGCTGACTATGTCCCACGTAGCCCAGTCTTAAACCACAGACATAAGTGGCAGCCAAGATGCCAATAAAAGATGCTTAGTGGGATGGTGTGAGCAAAGGAGCTATATTAATCTCAAGCTTGCTGATATCTGTATACGGCCTAGATAATATGTTGTACTGAATCCAAAAGTATCAGAGCACTACTAGAGCCTTGGTAAAGGCTTAAAGCTTCCTTGTGATGAAGGTATTATTTATACTTTACAGATGTTTAGTGCAGCACATGGACTAATTGATTTTTCCAGCAGGGAGGAACACAACCCGGGTGACTAGCTTCATATTCCTATCTTATAATCATCAGGACACTAAATATGTTACAGTTAGATTAGGTGATATGTAAAATAGGTCCCTCTACAATGTTCTTCAGCTACGTGAGCTTGTTAATGCTGCACTGCCAACGCTGTAGGGATTGGTTATTTCACAGCCACCAAAACAACCCCAAAAAGCTGCACCGACACAGTTTAAATATTCAAAATAAATCATGAGCTTCTGTCATGTGGAAACAAAAACCTAATGATTCAGTGAAAGGCTACATTTCCATAACTCTGAGCCGCATCTACACGTTCCCTATTTGAAAGTCAATGGGAGCCGTGCGGCTAAGCGCCACGCGACTCCTCACCGGCAGCACGGCTCTGTCCTCCAGCCAAGGAGTCACCTGTGTGGYTCCTCGTGCTTGATTTCCTCGCTAACCTGCAGGGAAACTGGAGCCAAACTGTAGGAGATGCGCTGATGGGATCCAGATTTTAACAGATTCATTCCCAAGTAGGACACACTGACACAGCTTGCTCTGCATAGGAGGGGAACRGAGCCCAGTCAAGCCAGTATGTTCATCAGCTGTTCACTTACCTGGAGAAGGAGACTTTTAACCCCATAATTATCTTCTGATGAGCTTGAGGTCAGCACTTCACATATGTAAATCCATTTTTGCGTCTATAGCAAGCTGGCCAAAAGCACACCTGGATGTGTGCTGGACGTGTGCACACCCCACARCATGCACAAAATGCAGATAGTGATGCTAAACTCAAAATTTAATTCTACTCATTACAATATCTCTTTAGGTAATGTCAATCTGGTTTCTTGAAGGTACACTCTCAACTTGTTTATTTTTTTATTCATTAAAAGAAAATCAATTTCTGACTGTGCACACTCTGTCCTGATTTCTCTAGTAGCATTTGATTAAGAAAAAAAAAAAAGTGTTTAAAGCTTTTTCAGCTTTTTCTGATATTTTGAAAGCTCTGTTCAGCAAGGGAGAAATACATTAAATGCCTCTCGCCTAAGAGAGATCAYAGTGACATCTAACCAGCTCCAGCAGAAGAGTCCACTGAAAGGACCATGTTGTAGTCTTACAGTCTGTCTGCTTGTTCTAGGAGAAAATAGAAAAATCAGTAGTGTACAAAGATTTATGAAATGYACAAATAGGGAATGAAAAACATATTTTAGCTTAATTTCCTAAGAAATTAGATTTATACGATTGCACTGCTGTTTTTGTCAACATTCTGTTTCTCTTTTTGTCCCCCGTTAACATGCYCATTCTCGGTCAAATAGCAGTCTCAGAATTGTTCAGGCTTTTCAGTGGTGACCCTCCAAAAACCCTTGGCAAGGGGGCCTCAGGAAGAGTTCAGAACTTGCAAGAGAGCAGAGCAGTATCTCAAGAGAGTACCAAAACTGCCACTTCACCTGGAGCCTGTGCATTTCTGTAGACACCATCGGTAACTAATGACAAGAGCCATGTCCTTAAGAAGCCGGGTTTCCATCAGTTTCCGGCCCCCAATCCTGCCCAAAGATCTGCCAGACTTAGTCWTGTGTTGATATGGAAAAGTCATGAGGTTTCTGTTCATACTTTGCTTTTGACTTCTGCAAAACAAATATTTAATTACTTCTCAGGGTGTTCTGAGTTATAGTGAATTAATTTTTGTTTAAATGCTCTGAGATCCCCGGAGCTGCACAGATGGGAAACCTTTTCATTCATAATGTAGGGCCCGTGACTCAGAAAACCATTCCATCCCATCCATTTACTAATTCAGCATCATTACAATTTCAGAGTCAACATGCATTTACAAAATAACTTGAGTGACAGTCAGCAATCAGGACTGTTATGGACTTTCAGGTTAGCAATTAGGGAATTATTAGCAATGTGGATTTAGTCATTTAAGWTGTTTGTGGTTACTGTTGTTTTGTTTTTTTTCTTATGGTTAATTCAGTGGATGTTAAAACAACAAAAGTTTAGCCATCAGAAAGGGAATCCAAGGCTCCTGCTTGAAAATCTGCCTACTGGCTTCAGCTTTCTCTGCCTAGTTAAGCTCAGTCGTCGGAGGACTGCTGTATTAACAGGTCACACAGYCTTCCTCTTCTAAGGCCCCTTGCAGGGCCACAAAAGATTAAAAAAAAAAACTGAGGAGAGGGCAATTTCACTGCATTTAAACCAATCTCCTTCATTCATTATTCAAGTGGCTATGCGCTCCGTGAAATTTTCAAGCAGTGATTTCCTGGGGCGGGAGGAGGATCATTCTTTTTAGCTTTATGTTCTTATTTTTCATTTTAACCTACCAGCCTTATTTTCCTTGATTTTTAAAGCATAAATGCATGCTTCCTTACTTCTTCAGAAGTGAAGCGCATCTTACTCTAAAACACTCTTCCAGTGCATTTATGGCTGATCAGAGTTATTGTTAATGTGCTCATCATTATTATTTTTTTTTAATGCTGAGGCCCTTTGCTAGAGAGTGTTAAGCGAGCAAGGAAGCTTGCCTTGAGGAGCAGAGGACCTGTCTTCTGAGCTGAAGAGGGACTTCCACAATCAATGASGGACAACATTAATTGCAGCCTTGAGACCTCGATGGGAGTAGATGTGCAGTGGTCTTTGCAGCAAGCATTAGTTGTTAATTAAACCTGCAGCCAGTCATGCTGCCCATGAAGGTGCTTTAAGGTATTTTGATCCCACTGTGGGACAGAACAYTACCTGCCGTTGATGAGGAAGATCTGTGGAGGTTGGTTCTCTCTCGCGTAGTTGTGGCTTTGCAAGGTTTATCATTGCATGAATGTCGCTTGTTTGGGGCAATATGAAGAGACTTGATTTTTGGAACACGTTCAAAGCATCAATGGGTTCATCATTGCAGATAGCAGCACACATTGTACTGCGGAAATGCCTGCAYGGGCTCAAGGAGAAAATGTGTTGGCACAAAGCTACATGCCTCCCCCCTTGCACTCCCTTTGAGCTCTACCAGCTTGTATCACATCCCACTGAACTAGCCCCAAATGGTGGGAAGAAATTAGCTTCTCCCAGCCACCTTTTCCTTTGACTAATTTCCAATATTCTGGCATTTGATTCAGAAATCTTCATCTTCATATAGATGCTAGTTAGGGCTAAGGTGGTGCTACCCAGTTGGATTTACTGCCTGTGCTGGTAGGGATGCATGCTGGTAGCTTCCCAGGAGCACCAAGATCAGGAGCATCTCCCCAAAACCCAAACACGTCCACATCTTCCAGATGGATGGATGTCCCACACAATGGAAAGYCCCAGCTCCTCCCATCTCGCAGCAGGATACAGGTTCCCAGCCCAACCTTCCCAAAAGTCATGTGGTTTCCCAAGCAGGCACTCTCCTGTCCTCCTCTGACCTTGATACAACTGAACGCCACCAAAATCTCGAGAAAAGATGATGAGAAAAGAATGATATGGAAAAACACGTTCCAAAGCCTGGAAGGATTGAAAGCTTTTTGCAAAGCTCAGTGGGGCTGTTGGGCCCATTTCAAAAARGATGTGTAAGCACATGATTAACTTAAAATGTGTGCTGAAATCCCATGGAAGTCTTTAAGGCCTTAAAGATATCCTAACGTCGAGAGATTTCCTCTGAAATCAGTRTAACAACTTGTATCTTCCCGAATCAGGACTCAGATGCTTGGGAGTCTGAAACTGCAAGGTCAAATGTGGCTATTTGCACTTTTGTATTAGAAGTCAGACACAGGGTCCCTTAAGAATATGTATTTTCAGTCTCACTTAATGGAAAACATTTACTAAGGGAAAACAAGATATTAAATAGACTCTGAAGTGCTTAATAGATTTTCCTRTGATTCGGGTCCCTTATGCACTTTTCTGTTTCTGCAAACATCAGGGAGCCTGTGGTGGCCACTTACATTGCTCTTGTCATCAGGCTGCAGGTTTTAAGAGTGCTTTTTTTTTTTTGTACTCTTCTTCACGTAAGCAGCCCACCTTGGTAGTAAGTATAACTGTGGATATGGTAATTGGCATGTTTAACATTTGAATGTGGGAAGCTTTTTATTCCATTTAGACCATTTCCATCTTTCTGCTACCTGACGCACAGTGTTATCACTGATCTCCTTAGACAGTCCGGGAACCGCGTATCTAAAGAATACAATATTTACCTCAAAATAAATGCCAAACTTAAAACCATTAACTCCACAGACATTTGTGCAAGCTGATGAGACGGCTTTCAGCCTATATAGTGAAGGGATGAAATATTCCACCAGGTTTTCAGAGGGTTATTTTCTGAACATGAATGCAGATGGGCCATTATTCCAGCTGCTTTTAAAGGAGCGTAGCCAGCTAAAATTGTACTGTCAACAAGTATTTTTCTTGACTTTCTTTAAATATACCCYTGATGGTTATTAAAACTTCACTTTAAAATTGCCAGTCTACATGTTTACTTTTTGTTTGTTTGTTTGTTTTTCACCGAACTTGGAAGAGAAAGAGGTAATAAGCAAACAGATAAATAAAACCAAAGTAGYATTCCTTCGTGCTTTATAGGCAACTTCTGTCTCACACGGAGAAGTACGGATAGATGAGGAGGGCTCCTGTTTACCGCCGTTCCTATTACAAATGAGGAGTTTTCCCCTGTATTACAGGAGAATATTGTTTAAATAACTTCTGCAGACTAGTTTTCATACTTGATAAATTATTAAAAATAGCAATAAACCATAAGTTGCTTGCAACCGTAGCTTTTAATTCAGCAGACACCCTTAGCAATATACAACCATATAGTTTAGACACTGTATAACAGACTCCTCTTTGCTCTTTCCCTTTTTCAAGGAGTGCCCTCGAACAGGAAATTGAAGTGAAATTTTGTTAAGTGTAAATTTTTTGCTGCATAGAAAGATGCAAGCAGAGATAGCTCTTTGCTGTCTTGTTCTCCAGATCTTATTTACAAGATGGAAACAAAATAATTGGACGATGAGTCTTTTCATACTCTCAGAAAAGAGAAAGTAAATAATAATAAAAAAAGGTATAAAACTTTTCAGCTCTCCTTTATTTTCYATGCGCCAAAAAAAAGGCACGCAAACAAAACTAAAGTTAAATTAGAAGCTCAAGAAACAAGAGCAAAACTGTTTGCCAGCAGCACGTGCATTTTTAGCAGCTTTTTACAGCCCTGGCTATTCTGACCTCTGCAGTGGTCTTGCCGCTGCTCAGGCTAAAGGAGATTTATTTCCTTCCATTTCCAAAACTTGCTTATGCAACGTGCTGCCTTCCTTCATTCAGGATCATCCTTTATTGCTAGTTGATGCGGGATTTTGTAAGCCCAGGCTGCAGCTCACTCCTGAGCCTCCAAGATGAGCTACTTGACACAAGTAATGAGACTCCGTCCCAACCGCTTTGTGGTCCAACTCAGCCAGGAGAGGAGAAAAAAAAATGTCTTGCAAGTTAGGTGACTTGGCAAAGGCTCCTCTGCAGCAGTCAGTGGCAGGGCATTAAATGCCCCTCTGTGTCCCAAAGCAGGGGCTGGTGCGCTCCTTTCCCGCTGCAGCTGCTGACGGTCCTCCTGCAGAGGAGAGGGACACCCCTGGGACAACCCTGCCCTCTCCAAAGCCCAGGGCACATGCGGTCCTAGACGTGCCGTCATCACCCAGCCCGGCTCGGTCTCTCTCTGCTGCGTTTAAGGGTGCGCATCCAACATCAGRTGCCAGCACCCGGAGCCGGGGAACCTGCTACGTCGTGTGCTCAGACTGCAAAGCAGCCGCCTGCTTCGGGGGGCTGCAGCCGGGGCGCAGCCTGAAAGGTGCCTGCAGCAATTAGTTGTCCAGATGCCATTGAAAGGCGCTGAGAACCGGGTGAAATCCTGAAAAGGGGTTAGCAGCCAAATGCTACCCTGTGCTCATAACCTTTTCTTCAGCCTAGCATAGCGATCAGCASAAAATGGCAGCCGGAGTAAACCTCRAGACTGTGAACAGCAATTGAGCTAAGCATAATAAATACAAAAGCAAGTGCTTTTCTCTAATTCATGTGCAGCAGGCTAATGTCAAGATTTTCAGGGCTCTGTTCAGCAAGTTTTGCATCAATTGTACAGGGATTACCAGCATTATTTTTCCATCCCTGGCCTTGAGGGCATTGCAAAAGGAAAGCAAAGCCCCCCCCCCCCAAAAAAAAAAAAAAAAAGAGAGAGAGAGAGAGAAAATCAAGGGTTCAGTATAAGAACTTGGTTTGCCTCTTCATCTTCTTCCCTGGGATCAAGAACCAAACTTCTGTAGAAACAGGAGTGAACATCTAACCTCTCTGACTTTCTCCCGTTTCCTCTTCAACTGGAAAATTTGGCTTCTGTTTAAATGATCCCAATATTTATTCCTTAGAAAAAATAAAAAGTGTAGAAATAAAATACATGAAAATGAAAAAAAAAAAGAGGAAAGAAAGAAACTGTGCATTTTCCATGCATACAGAGCACAGCCCTTCCTATTGCATTTACTCACGGAGCAGTTTGGAAAATCTAGACGAGTTTAAGATAAAGATGGACTATAAGAGATCTTTTCTTCTCCTTTTTTCTCATACACGTGTCTCACAGCAGGGGAGTGATGCTTGAGCGCTCCATGAACACCTTGCTTTTGTCTTGCATTGCTCCTACAAGGAATTGCATCATGCCTTGTACAAGTGACACTTCTGGAATTGCAGCGTGCAGGTACAAGGGAAAGCAAAAATACAACTCCAAGTTTTAACTGCACATGTCTGACAGCAGCTTATTAAACCTACAACAGTCATCAGAARAGAGAGAGTGAGCGTGTGGATGAAGAAAAGGTTGCTTCTCACAGCAAGAAGGAAATGTCTTTTCTCCTAAGTGGAGGAAGACAAAGTGGGAGAAGGGATTCCTGGATTTAGAGGAAGGGCTTCCCTTTAGGGAGCTCAGGTTTCACATGTCRCTTGCCAATACGGTCTCTATAATTTAAATTTCCATCAAGTTCGTCAACCCAAATGTTTGCACACGCTAATTTGTTCAGCTGAGGCCTCTTGGTCTCTCATACTCCTGTGAATCATGTTTTATGCTGGCTCATTCTTTGGGACAGATTGCCTACTTTAAGATTTGTTATTAAAAGATAATATTGACTAAGTTTCCTTTGCACCGAGAAACAGCCCTGTCTCTTAAAGCCTACTTTGGCTTGTGTGTGCATGCACGTGTGCATGTGTGTGTGTGTGTGTGCAAGACAAGCTGATCAYCGAGACTTCTTTCCTGTTGCTCTCAATGACAACAATAATTAATATCATTTTCCCAGGACTACTTAGCATCCTGTGCCCCTTGGCATGTCACATCTGCCAGGATTTCAGCCTAATTTTCAGCAGCTGCATGAACTCTGGGCCTCTAGGAGGGGCTTGCTTGCTCTTGCTCTTGCTCCTCTGGTACCAGCTATCTCCTGCAATCTTCTGCATTCAAGGTTCTGGTGCTTCTCCGTCCACTTTCTCCTTCTCCCAGAAACCACCACTCTGGGCAATCTTGAAGCCTCCTAAGATTGCTTACACACAGTTCTGTCATCCTGAAAGCCCCTCACTCACCATCAAAATTTCTCCCTACYGTTCGCTGCCCTACATAGCTACATATTTTTCATTCATTGCCAAAATCTAAGCGTCCACACAGGGCTGTGCCCTGGGAAATGGGAAGCAAGAACTTCCCCTGCCCTTTCCGTGTCTTGCCGCTGCCCTTCTCTCCTGCTGGTGACCAGCAGCCGGAAGGACATGCCTCAGCTGGGAAGAAGCAGTGCTTGCTGCTGCCTGTGGCCAGCTCCCACTCCTTACAGTGGATCTTGAAGGCCATAAATGGTAAGGAGTGAAGAACAGCCATTTCTGGCCTATTTTTGCTTGTGCTCTTAGCAGTCCTACTCTCTCTATCATCTGGTATTTCCTTGCATTGTGGTGGAAAGCACTGGAGAGGAGAGRTTTAGGCTTGCCTCTCTCTCTGAGGCTGTGGCGATGGACACAGAGCGTGCAGCACTAAGTAAAATACGCTTGCACCGCGTCGTCCTCTCCGCTACGCTGGCCGTTGCTGTCACGCTTGAAGGTGGCTCTGAGGCAACACGGTACCTTGGGACCAGCAACGACTTCTCCCGGTGGGGATGCTGGGAGTTGGAGGGCTGATCAGGAGATTCGTATTTAACTTTATTTTCTACAAGCCAAAAGTTTCTTCAGTAGTTGTATCAGTCACTTTAAATGACATAGGACGAACTTGGGATTTCTGTGATCTTTTTATTAGCACTGTGATGTTTCACATTTCTTTCTTTACATTGCATCCAATTTTGACCCTATTTTCTAGCCCAGCCTGTTTTACTTCTATTTCTAATTGACTCCTGCTTATGTCTGAAAAATTGAGGTGAAATTCAGATCTAGCTGAAAGTGTGTCTGATAGGTTTCAGAAATGGGGAACTTGGAAAATGGTCTCAGCATCCATGTATCCACATGGAGGACTTTAGTTTAGCTCGTCATTTAGTTACCCCATCATGTCCTCACTTCTTCTCCCGTGGAAACCAGTAGGGTCCATTAACTGGAATGAGAACTCTAAGGAAATTGCACAATTTTATTCACATATCAAAGAATAAAGTTCACACTCCCTTCTCCTTTAAAACAAAAAAATTCTGAAATTGAGTCGCTTGGACTGTGTAGGAGTGAATTTCATTAAGCAAAAATTCCTCAATAACAGTATGAACTATCCACTTCCTTCAGCTCAAAAACACAGATTCAGGCAGATAGCTCGGAGAGGTCATATTTGCATCTCGCCTAGCAGCTTGCTTTTCTTGGGATACTGCAATATGCTTCTTGTTTTGTAAAAAATCATCCTCATTCTTCAATTTCTTTCTCCTTGCTCCCTGACTCTGATGGAAAACCAGCCCAGAGAACAGCAGTACGGATTGCTGTGCTTCACTGGATGTGCAAAATAAATAACTTGTCTCCTGCACCCATTACTTATCCTTACCATGCGTTTTTAGCTTGCCTTCTATAAAAGAGGGAGCTAATTTATAATCATGTTGTTTGTCGGGAGTGTTTGTTCACATCTGTCTGTCGGYGAGTTTTATAAATCAATTAGCCCCAGACAGACACACTCTGTAGCTTTCTCTGTTCCCACAGATGTCACTTACTCATCAGCAGAAAAAACACTAGCCTTCGCTGTCTCCTAATTTGGGCACACGTGAAAAACAATTAAGAATGTCRTTTGCACGTGTATATCGAAAGTGCTCCAGTTACCTGGCAACTAGCAGAAAAAAATGTGCTGGGAAGCCAAACACCTGAGTATAGTACCATATCTTTTTGGATATAGGTGCATATGTATTCRTGAAGATATTTATGAGAAGTTATCAAAGCCATGAAGAATAAGGACTTCCAGAACTTGTTTTGGAATTTGTTGGTTTTGGAAAAGCCAAATTATATCATTGCCATTTTTTTTTGCAAGTGTGAACTTAGGAGGAAGCAGCAGGATTGAGAAAAAAAAAATCTATGTATGAGATGAGGAGAGGTTTGGGGAAGCCGTGGTGCGGGTGCAGCAGCTGCAGTGGAGTACCGCAGTCAGCAGGATTTATGAGGAACGTTGAAGCGACAGGTAAAGTTTACAAGCTTTGCACAGGAGGTAATTGCACTCAGCTGGTGCTTTACAGTTCTACTAACTTCGCAAATTTGCTTGAAGACTAGTAGCAATATATTCTGCRATTACTCTGTGCGTGCAGTCTCCGATTGATCTCCGTTTGATTGCAGCGTGCTAGCTATGGAAACCTCAGGCTGGTCATTCCGCTCTCTCTTCTCCCTGTAGMAGAAGACAGCAGGAGTGAGCAAGGGAAGGAAGAAGGATAATTTGAGTCACACCTGGCTCTGGGACCGTAGACAAGGCACTGGGACACTTTGTGCACCAGTTTGCATCTCCACTGTAGAAGGAAAAGGGAAATTTGCAATAAAAGCTTGGTTTTCTGAGTGCAAGCCTGGGGCAAACAGCAAATAGTGGGATGCGTGATGAAGAAGGGGCCGAAGAGTGGGTGAGATCAAGAGTGACCTGACTGGGGAGGAAGGTGAGGGTGTAGGAAGAGGGACACAGAGGGGGCACGAAAAGAGGAAAGGCTGCCCACCAATACAACTCTTGCCCACAGCTAGGGAAAAGAAAAGGGGGGGGGACAGGAGATAGGTGCAGTGTGGGATGACATCTCCAGATCAAGCATACAGCCAGACTGTGAACCTTGGGCAGTTGCACGATGGAAGGAAACAGAGGTTGTGGTCACTTCTGTGCGCTCTTTTCTCTCATTTTGTAGGCTCTAAATCCCCTCACCTTGAAGCTGCTGCTTTATTTCCCTCCATACACCAGTGGAGGGGTTAATCTTTAATACCTTGCAGTAATAAAACTGTTTTAATTAGCATTAGTTGGGAATGACAAGACTACAAGTAATTAAGTTACACTGGGATCTAGTTGGAATGAAATTGATACCAGGGGATAGCATAAACATAAATCAGCATTTAAATAAACTGAAATCAGATTGCTGTAATTAAAAGGAAAATCCATTGGCATTAAGACTTAAAAATAACAGATACAGATATAATAAACACAGTGAAGGAGGGGGAGAGAGAGAGAGAGAGAGAGACTGGAAAAAATGTAAATTATTCCCCCCCACACAATCTGCCAAAAGAGAAAAGAAGACAACCGATCACTGTTTGGTTGGTATTAAGAAAATACAATTACATGAGGATGGGAGAGAAGTTAGAAGGGAGGGAGAGGATTAAGAGTGTCCGTACAGAATGCCATTAACATCAACCTGACGCATTGCAAGTGAGTCCTAGCAGCTACCGAATCCACTGGGAATCCAGAGTCAAAGGACAAAGAGGGAAGAACGAGCTTAGGAGGAAGTGATTACTCTCCCAACATTAAGAAAGACACGTGGTCAGAAGCCAGCAGCAAACACATGTTTTTTCCTGCTACRGAAAGAGCAAGCCAACATATGCCTAGCAACTTTTACTATTTTCTTTAGATAGCTTACTACTATAGGAAATGGCATTTGTGTGTGATTAAATATGGTTCATTAGCCTGTTGGATTAAAGAAATGATGTATCTTCTTTAAATGTTGCAGTCGTGTTACAGTAATTAAGGTGCACTCAATGAAGCACCCTTTTTTTCTTTCTTTTCTTTTCTTTTCTTTTCTTTTTTTTTTTTTTAATGAGACAATAATCTCCTTTCAGATAAGAGAAAGGATTTGGAGGAATTGATGTAGGAAGGAAGATTTAGAGAACTCCGCATAAAGTGTTTGCAAGTTAGTTGCGACCTCTTGGATGAGGAAACTCTACCCAGGCTGTGAATAATTCATTGAAATCTTCCAGGTTACAGCAGCAGCCACAGGAACATCAGCGAACATGGTTTTATGCCATGGGTCCCTTGCTGTTGTGGAAACAGGTCCCATCTTTGACCGAGGGGTCATTGAAGATGATGTTGTAAAGGCCAGAGCAGATCAATGTGGAAAGGGAATAGAAGCACAGTGTTTTTATAGACTGTGAAACRGAAAGTGTAGAGCAGGGATGCGGTTGCATCTAGAGCTATTCTGGTTACAGCTAAAGTTGGGTTAGGGACACTGTATTTCCCTCTGGGACTTTCTAGGTGAAAAATACACTAATGTGCTGTAGAGATGTCCTGCACACAACTGGGAAACCCAACACATCCCAACCGTTCCTCACTTACTGCTCCCACCCAGATGACTGGGAAAGCCCTGTCTCACAGGACTGAGGTGTCTGGGGACCGTGAGATCTTCCACACCAGTGCTCTACCACTAGTGTTTAGGTATGCCCAGTAAGTCTGATGCCTATTAAATGTATCGGACTTGCTGTGAACTACTTATCCAAGGTATGCAGGGAATGGCAGGGGCATCCCAGCTGAGTTACTGTGCGTGCGCTGAGGAGTTGATCTGTGCTTGGTGCAGAAGACATTCARCTGGGATTTCCAAGTGTTTTATAGGCATAGAATTGTTTAGATGAGAAGAGAGCCTTGGAGGTTATTTGATCCAACCCTTTTCTCTAKTCAGAGCTCCTTTTTCAGACCTATAGTGGATGTTTGGAATCCTAAATAAACAAGTCTTCAGATTATATCTGCTAAAGAAATATTCTGAGTAGAAAAAAAGAGTCATCTATAGGGAAATTACTGAGGTAAAGATGAACTCATTTATTTAAACTGATGTAAAAGGATGTGTGTGCATGCTCCTAACATGGTTCGGTATTAGCTCAATTTATTTAAGATGTTTATGAACCACGTTAAGYAGAAGAAGAAGCAGAAATTTCTGAGCCACTATAAGAACATTAAAGACTTTGTGTCACTTAAGTAAACTAGGACATGTGCATGCTGTGTACAGCACTGTGGGCTGACGGTGGTAAGACAGAGGTGAACAAAGGCAAATTTGTGATTTTTAAAACTGAGACCAGAGGGAAAATAAACAGTTTGGCAATGACACAACCTAATTTCCCCTTGCTTACACAACCATAACAAATGGTGAAGTTAGTGGATTTTATAAAAGACAGCAATATTGGTCCCATTATAGTCACTAGGAATTTGGACRGCTTAACGGGTCTGAGGTACCAGCGCTTATATTTAGTAATCAGAAATACCATTTTATTGAAAAGTGACGGAACAATTATGCATTACTTATTAGATGTCATTTATRTGCATCAAAGATATTCCTTCCATGTTGATCGTATTGCCTGGCCCAGGATAATTAGCTTTAAAAACAGTGTTGTCATTTGCAGGGAGAATTAGGATCAGAGAAATTATCTGAATAACTTSTTGACGCAAGTGAAGCAGGCATTATTCGTTTTTACTCAACCACACTTCACCTCCTCAAACTAAATTATTGCTTGTAACACAGACCGGCTAGTTTGCTGTCAGAGCATCAGGTCTACAATGCCCTCCACAGATCAGTGGACTTTTCTAGGCATCTTTGTGCCCCTGGATAGAAGAGAGCAGAGGAATCATTTGATGAGGTTCCTTCACTGTTGTTTTTGTTTTGTTTTGTTTTGTTTTGTTCTGTTGACAGACCATGGAGCCATCAGCTGTTGTACATTAAGCGGGATGGGGAACTGAGTGATTGTACCCTGGTTATGATGTGCATTTATATAACCCTGTCTGGAACCTGACATGTTTTGTAGACGTCACCGGCTATGAAAGCGTAGAGTGCCATGCTCCGTAGTGCAGTCGCCTTATGGGTGAAACTCAGCAACTCGCTTGACAGCATCCAGCCTCATTACGTGAGGAATTTGGAGACAGAATGAGAAATTTTCCTTCTAACTGATAGGACAGGGAGAATTTACCTAAGTCCGTTGCAATAGCCAATGGTAACTCTGAGCCAGGAAAATTAAATGAGTATCATTACATACAGCAAGAGAATGTGGAGCAAGCTCTTTAGTTTCTAACTCCCCTTTCTTCCAGATCTTGAGGTTTCTTAGTTTGTTGGTTGGATTTTTTTTTCCAGTATGAAATCTTCTCCATCACAAGGAACTGGAAATGGCTAGAGGACAGATCTTCAGTTTCTCATTTCTCCTTCTGTTCCTTRCTCACCTGATGTGAACCTGGAGAATGACCCTCGTGTATTCCCTGCAACATCTCACTTCTTTTACAAGTCCTTAGTTAAACCAACTRTTCTTTTCCTGGGGAATGTCACATAATCACAGCTCAAAATGATGAAGCTGCATAATGGATGGAGTTATCGTTTGCCRAGTTTTTCTGGCAGGGGAAGTCCGATGAAAGCGTTTTGCTCTGCTACTCCTGCACAAGAGCATCAGGCAGTCATGTACTGCAACACTGGCATCTTGTAAGGACAGAGCTGCCGTCCTTCTTGTGTCAGGAAGCTGTAGCATGAACTTTCAAGATGGAAAATGTGCAAGGGAAGAGGTGAGAAGCCAGGTTTCAAAGCAGAACACATAGAGTCCCTAGAAAGCTGGGGCCCCGATTCCTTTTTGATCCTACACTTTTCACAGTATCCGCTCCTCCTTTGCCAAACGTCTCTTGCTGATCATTTTTTAAAAATATGTATCATGAATCTATCCAAAAAATATAGAACAAAGCCACCTACGGAAATAAGCTACATTGACAAAGTGTCAACAATCCTGAAATAGTGTTTTCATCCCCTACCATGCCAAACAACAGCAGATGTCTAAATATATTGACAGATCCCGAAGTACACCCTGATGGATAATAAGGACCTGTTGTACAGAACAGAGAAATGTTTTCCAAAGTCAAAGCTTACTCTCCAGAGAGTGCCCTGCCTTATAATATATAAATCTAGGAGTTATCAGCAGATCATAACTTTTGAGCAATAATAAAAGTAAGCAAGTGATTTTGCCTGTTACCAAAACACAAATCATGATTCTAAACAGAATAAAAAATGCACGTAAAACCTGTYCTGGCTATGGCATAGTAGCTCTTCTTCATATAAACAAAATTTTGATAAAGAAGGTGATTGTTGGTCTTCAAGATCAGTTGACGTTTCCGAGTAAGCTTTGGTTTTAAACATAAGCGGAATATGACACAGTAATGTGCTTTGGACATCAGGTAGGATAATTAACTTCTTTTGGGAAGGAGCAACACCACCAACATGTAGAGTAGAACCAGCTGTCAGTCCGATAAAACCAAAGAGTATTTAACGGAAACAAGATGGGCTCGGATGCATTAAAAACAACATATTTGTGTTTTTGCACATTCTCAGGCTGCTTTCCTTGCTTTCCTCATACCTAGGCAGAGCTTCTTTAGCCAAGTGGGTATCTCCTCCCCTCTTCCCACCGTGTGGTCTCAGCCTGAGGAATGACTGCCCTGTGCGGGTCTAGTGAAGCAGGCACTGCTGCATGACCTTGGTGAACTCACTTCGATATACAATACTCAGTCAATGTGCACTAAAGGGGTGGCAATAAGCCTTTTTAAGGCTCCTTGAGATTTGCTGAGGACAAGTGCAGCAGGCAAGCTAGATATTGCTCAGTTATGGTCTTACGGCTGCTGGCCTCTGTTGGCTGCATGGAAGGTGAATGCTGATRCTCCTGTTCACCACTGCTTCCCATTACAAGCAAGGTGTCCTGATAGGTGCTGGAGACCAGGCTCCRGCAAGGTGCAGGGCCAGGCAGGGCTATCTCTGTGGTCCTACAGTTTTGCAGCTGAGCCGCTAGAGCTTTTGGAGAGATCTGTGACAAGCAGACATCTTTTTCTCTCCTTGCCCACTGYGTGAACTTAACCACAGGGCACAAATGTTTTCTTCCCAATATCCAGCTGATTTGTGAGGAGTCAGTGCCTCATTAGGAAACAGCTGAGCAGGCTGCGTGCAGGAAAACAGGTTCGGTGTCACCGCCACTGCACGGAGAGCGCACGTGCRGGAGAGGGAGAAAAAGAGACTCCGTCCCTTTGGGGAAATCAAATTAAGATTGCATTGAAATGCACAAGCTGCTCATTGAAACAGTCTAATTTGGCTGGTGGGAGACGCGGTGGTGGGAGGGAGGGAGCGACGGAATGAGCTGGAATTAAGAAACGACATGTCAAAAAGGCCATTTCAGTTAAACCATAGAAGTCCTTTGCCGGAATGGAAAAATAGGAAACCTGGCCTTGCTCTGCTTTTGTAAATCTCTGCATGGGGAGGCCGTGACGGAGGATGAAGTATTCTGCAGTGCAGCTCAGAGTGGAATCAATTTCTCTGTACGGACTTTTATGTCCCRCTCTGAGAATTTGAAATATTATTTCTTTCAAATTTCTACTTTCTGGCCTCTCCTCTCAGAGTTATATAAAAAACTCCAGTGCTTCCCCCACCCACCTTAGCAAGTCCCACAGTCAGGTGGACCTGGCTCTGCTCCCAACTCTCTGCAAGTAAATCTTCTCAGCCAGACCTGCTGACTAGCTCTCGGTTTCTCTTCTGCGTGTTGTTTGCTTGTTGATCCATGCCGTAGGATAGAGCACAATTAAATGAAGAAAAATGAAAATGTGGTGCCATGCCAGACAGTTTTGCTGCTGTCTTGCTGATTATGAAAGATGAGTGTGAATCTGCACAAACAGACAAAAACGGATAATGCCGTGTCCTTGGTGTACCCCACCTCGTGCTGCTACCTTGAAGCTCTGGTCCTAGCCCAGGATTCAGTGAGTTAGGTGGCAGCGTCGGCGTAGGAGGAGATGCCCTTGTCCTTGGGCTTCTTTCTTACAAAGTCTGCACAACCCAGAGCTCACAGCAGCTTGATACTCCTAGACAGGCGTTATTTTGAGATAGACATTTGTATACAATGTAAATCTAAGCTGTGCCAAAAAGCCTGCTGTTACTTTCCACAAGAAGGATTTTTGTGTCATAAATCAGTCCATCTTTTTCTACTGAACCTAAAGTTTCTGGTTCCATCAGTGAAAACACAAGCTCTCACATAAAACATCAGTATTATTATTATCCACTACTTTTTGCACGTTAGCTTAAAATTTCTTCCTTTACCTTTCCTTCAAGTTCTCTATTTTCTTCCTCTCTCTTCACCACTCCTACTTCTAGCATACATCTATCTCTTGTTTTCCCGCTGTGGTGATTCAAGAGGATCCTGAGAACCTAGCACCTTCATAACCCCAGGAGGGCAGCAATTAGTCTGCCCACTGTCCTACCCTCATTTCAGCAGCTGCCTTCCACTGAGCATTTCCTCATCCAGATCTCTGATCCTCCACACCTACATTATGTCCTTAGCCTCTTTTGTCCTTGTCCAGCACCCCACTGATGCACTCATGCACCCATGTCCTGAGCTCCTGTTTGCCCCAATGTCCCTCTCTGACCTGAGCTTCTGATGCCTTCTATCCCCTACAGTCAATATTCTTTACCTCTCAGCCTGTCTCTGACACTCAGTCTTCCCTTTGTCTGTGGGGAGAGCTCATTAAGGGAGGGGGTTATTACAGAATATAAGTTTAGTGGTAATGAAAATAATTTGAATGATTTAGGTAATGAATCTCTATCTCTGACTCATTACTTTGTCCCTCTAACATAGGTTGACRTAGTGCCATACACCACCCATGTGTATTAGATGCAACAAATAAAGACCCTGGACATGAAATACCATCAGATCTGGAATTCAGTTTGCCAAATACCATTCTAGAATCTCATATCCTTAAGTATTTTGGCCAATAGTTTTCTTTATTTGGAAAATGATGATGCTTCCCTCACCGGGAAACAAACAAAACACTTGGAAAGCTTGGACGAGAAAGGTGAAATGTTTGGTAGCAACGATCTGCAGTATCCTAGGGATTACTCATTTTGTAATATACTTTGTGTTACTTTTGTCCATCTCTCTCAGTATTGCCACTGCTGGTACCAGCAGACATTGAGCAGTAAGGGACATACATCACGTGCAAAAAAACAAAAAAAAAACAAAAAAAAAACAAAAAAACCAAAAAACCTGTTTCTTGATCCGGGAAAGTGGGTCACCTCAGACCAAATTTCTGTACACTTCTTACCTGAGAAGGAACTTTCTTACTAGTCTGAAAGACTGCATGAATCCCACCCTGCTGAAACAGATAATTCTTTTTTTCAGTGCCTTCTAGTGGAAAAGCAGAAACTTGGGCTGAAGACACTTCAGTTCTGCTCAGGCTTTTGGGAAACTCAACTGATTTCTTTGATCTTGTATTTCCTGATCTGTAAATGATGGATACTAACACTGATGGCATGTAAAACTCTTGGATATCAGAGCATGAATGGAGTTACACATTACATTTATTGTATTTCATTGTTAAATTCCAGTGAGAATAGGACAGGACAATGGAAGAATATCAACAGAGCTTGTTTTTCCTCCAAAAGTGTGTGAATTTACAACTGCAAATGTTATAGTAAAGCTTGATGTGAAGCTTTTGAGAACAAATCCTCCACTGCTATTAATTTCTCTGCCAGTAAGGATAAACATGAAAAAAAAAAGAATCAAAATTCACTGAAGGAGGAATTCAGCAGCCCAGCATACTGCAYTTTGGAGGTTATAACAGTAGATGCAGCAGAAGAAAAGGAGGTAGACGTCGAGGTATTTGCGCAGCTGTCAGAGGTATGCTGCGGTACACCGTTATAGTGTGTTACTGGATTATCATGCTGCCAGGGCAGYCAAGTGCTCTGCAGAAACTTCTGAGTATGTTTGCCTCATATCCCTGATCAACGCGCCGATTGCTGCGACCAAAATGAAAGGTGGAGGATCGCTTTTCAAACTGGGTAGGGGGAACCAATCTTAAGGGAAAAAGTAGGTGAAGGAAATCTCCTGCATTTTTCTGGTGAATCATTTCCCACCTCTTCGGGCTCCCTCAGACCCTGCTGCAGTTTTCACCGTGCAGGTGAAGGTGTTTGTGTTTTCCTTCAAAACACCACCTCCCACYACAGATGATTAATCTTCTTTAAATAACGTTCCCTAACACTTAAGGTGGGCTTTGAAGCTTTCGTCTGTGTGTGATTTCAGCTTGCAGTCGCAGCACTGCCTTGTCTAGGATTACCCGCTGCCCGCCCGTCAACATTCCTGGAAATGACGATAAGAAAATTGGGTGAATTTACCGCTGATGAAAGATATCGGTTAGACAGCTGCTGTGAGTAGATTCCTTTGTGTGCTGAGCACTGACCCGGGGATCATTTAACAGGAAAGATGGGATAGATTAAGGCTATGCAAATCCACAGCGGTGCGGACAACTTTGGATACTGTCAAGTCCCGTAGAGAAGGCTGGAGACTAGGACTGAAATCCCCGATTTAGTTGAGGATGCACAAYGCAGTGCAGCATGCTGCAGCCTTAGCGTGTCACATCCTTGCAAGGAATTTAGGGCATGGTCCACCTGACTTTCCGGGGACATCCGCGCTCGGACACCCCAGAAGTGTCTTCTCTCTGCAGTGATTGTCTCAAAYGCTGGCACTGACACTGCTGATGGGAGGTGTGAGGAGCCCAGCCCAGCCCGGAGTACACACTGTGGGTTTTAGCTCTGCTAAAGAGAGTGCTGTTTGGAAAATGGTCCTCTGAACTGTATAATGTCATAATTCTGCTTCAGCAGGGTGGCTTTGCTTGCCCTGATCGAGGAGGCTCCTCAAAGTGACATTGTTTTTTGCACGTGTTTGTCRTAGTAGCATCCAGAACACTTTGTGAAGGTCCTCAGGGCTGGGGAGTGTAAAAAATGTTAAGTTTGAAAGTTAGTAGCTTTTCTCCCGGTTTACTCACAGTCTCTGATCTGGATAAAGCACAACTCGATGGATGAAATGGCAAAACAGATAAATCATCATACAGCAAATAGAGTTTAGAATAAAAGTAAATTTCTCATTTCAGCTCTGTCTAAGCAGGATCATGTTCACTTGTGGGTGTTAGTCAAGGCATTAGTGGGAAGTCATTGAAAATCCCATATAAATGTTTGTTGAATGTTTGTTCTATTTATTTAGTACTAACTTTATTTATGCTCTTTAATGCTTTTCAGCCTCACGCATGTATTTGAGTGCTATCATGAACATATATACACAAGAAGCACAGTCATCTTCCAGACAAAGTCCTACTTGTTCAGGCATAAATTACAAAAACAGAATGAAAGTGATTGCAAACCCATCTATACCTTTAATTACTTGAGTCAGTTAGACTTGCAGGCACAAGTCAAGTTTTAAAAATGTGCTTGTAATGAACTCGTAAGCACTATCTAAAACTGCGTAACTGGTTTTACTCAGAGTTTGTTATCTGGGAGATCAAGTCCTCTCCAGCCTAGAAATCTGTGAGTTSCTTTACTACAACAGTTCCAAAACATAAAGGCCTCTGAATAAGGTTATTGCTCCTGCCTCTCCCTCAACACCTACATTTCATTTATACAAAAATATCAACTGGAAGCTAAGCCTTCGTTCTGAAGCCTAAATTATTTAACCTAGACAATTAATTAAGCTTCACATCATTTCCTGAAAAGTAGGTGATGTTTTCAAAGATGGAGAAGTTGAGGCATAAGGATGCTCAGATGATTCAGTAAAGGCGCAGCTATTAAACTAGCAGATTGGGAATAGGAGCTCAGGTAGCCATCTCAATCCAAAGGCCACCATCCCTGCCCTTGCAATCCAGAAAAGCCCTGCTCCAGTGGGAAACTCATGTCGCTGTAAGCACATGAAGTGATTTCAGCTGGATCACTCCCATGCTTGAAGGAAGACGTGTTCCCCCTGATGCCTTGGTGGCTTGGGGTCTGACTCGACAAAAGGCACATCCTTTCCCCCCTCCTCTTCCTTCTGAGTCTCCACCTGAAATTTGCATGGAAGCTGAGCTTTTACTGAAATTCAGAAAAGATTGGTCAACATTCTTAATTCTTGGAATAGTAATTTTTGATCAATTTTACTGCTAGGCCTTGGTGGTTCATTGTATCCCGCATCATGAAAGACCTTCTGTATTAGAAAGCACTATAGAAATGTGCATATCCTAAAATACATGTTAGAAAAGAACCAATAAATTCTGCTTCTAGCCAGGGATTTAGTTTGAAATGAGGAAAACACATTGCATAGTAATCTGAATTTAGTTATTAAGATATAATCAGATATAGCTGCCAATACAAAGGTATTTTTCAACGCTCTGATTAAAAGTAGCAAAACTATTTGGGGCTGGATTCTCCAGGCTGCCATGTGCTTAAATAAAGAGAAATAACCGACAATGAGCAGCAGAGAATTCTGCTTTCTCAGGAAACTCCTGCCACCGACGATTCCCTTTGCTGTGGTGAGTCTTGAGAAAGCGGGGAGGACGCATGGCGAAGTTGTACTCTTTTGCACCTCCTGYAAATGAAAATTTACAGAACCAGGTGACAGGATCAGGGAAGTGCAGGCATGACTGGTATCCTCATGTACCCCACGTGTTTCTGCGTTCTTGGGGAATGATGGAGGACCAGGTCCCCAGTGTGGTCCTAAGGCCCATGCTCAGCAGGGCTGGTGCTTTCCAGGAATATACCTACAGGAGTCCTTTTTCTTTTCTTTGTGAAAGGGAAAATGGATTTCCCTGGCTCAGAGGGACAAATGCCAGTTGGGTGGACGTGGTACGAGGAGTGAGCAAGGTCCAAAAAACAACTTCGGTTTTCAAGTGATGGGTTTGTCTGCATCAGGGTGAACAAATTCTCCATTGTATCCACCACAAACAGGCTTTTCTTCCCATATCAGCCTGCAAGGGCTTTTTGTTCTTAGGTTTTTTTTTTTTT
>NW_028185572.1:855340-880085 GCF_003343005.1 Rhea americana | reverse complement strand
TGTGTTGTCACAGATTTTTTTTTTCCCCAAAAAGCACAGATCTTTAGCTCGTGAAAATACATGCAGCGGAACTATACTGATTTACAAGAGCTAGCCCTGTAACCCCTATTTGGGGAGCTATTAACTGTTTGTTATTCTTCGGAAGCAATTAAGTATTCTAGGTAAAATGCAGGAACATAAAACTGGGAGCAAACCATGCATTTAACAGAGTGCATTCTTAGTCATGGATGAATTTTAATGGTGTTAAGAAAGTACATTTCTTCATGTGCTTGAGCATCTTAATTAATGTTTGGGGGTAGGTGGGAAGACTGTCCTTGTTTCTAAGACATGGCTTTGCAGCAGATTTCCCGTGTGTCTCCAGGTCAGCCGCGTGAGTCTATATGTTTCCAAAGGGGCTCAATTTTTAGAGTTATCTGGATGACGCATACGAAACATCTTTTAATAGCACTATATGATTAGGTGTTTTTCTTTTCCTGTTTTAGTTAAAAATATGTTAATCCTTGCCTACAAGTCATTARGCTATTTTAAAACACATAAATCTTACTCATTTGTATGAGATCAGAGTGCTTACTATATGTATTTAACTTTGGTGCCACAGTTGCTTTTCTTCTCTCAGTGAATATTATCAATTAATATCTGAGTGCCKTAGGTAGAAGATGATCTGGACTGCTTATTACTTGGTCACAGTAGTTAGGATACAGAAGAGAGGGCTATAAAGTGGTTGGTGTAAATATGGACTTTAGACTTCAAATTTTTACATGCCAAAAAGATCATGAAACTTCCCATGTCCCTGCTGTAGGGTGTAGACTCATCARTGGGCAACTTGAGTCTTAGTGGGCATTTGTGGAGTGCAGAGTATAAGAGAAGTTTCAGTACGTGGTGTGAAAGTGCCTGCCCTGAATTCCTGCAGGATGAATTTAAGTCCCCCCTCATCATTTGAGAGTCACAAGTCCTTTYTGTCATGCTAGGAACGATCCTGGATAAATGATGCTTGGTCTGCGAGGTGACTCTGCTGTTTGATCTCAGCTGATATGTGTTCGRTCTGGAAAACAGTTTCTCTGTTTAAGCAGACAGCCCTCATCATTCGATGATTAAATGCAGGAGATCTGCTTAATCACCAAGTGATGTTGGAGAAAATTATTGCACTGAGATGGCTCACTGCAATTCAGCATTTTTCCTTACAGATGCAACACCATGATGAAAAGATTGCAGCATGTATCACGGTTTTACTTCTTATCAGTTTGTGGTTCTAGAGCCCTGTATGGTGTAGACTCTCTTTCTTCTTCCAGCTGCTGATGAGTAGAAATAGGCCAGCTTCTGGGTAACTTGCTTTAGTCATTATTCTTCTTCCCTGTCTGACCTCAAATCTTGTACGGGTGTAATGCTTCATGTACCTTAAAGTCAGAAGTGTGTGTTGGGGGGGAAGCTGTCACTAGATGTTTAAAACATGATAATGAGTTTCACAAATGTTGTGTCTAGTAACCACGGAGCATCTGTATTCTTTTAAATCAGACAGTATTTGTTTATATGACACCAATTGCAACTGCCATAATTCTGAGAATTGCCTTTTTGCACATACACAGCTCTTTAAAAGCAAAGCAGCACATTTTCTTCTGGCTCCAGTCGCAAGGACAGGTTAGAGCAGCCTGTGGTCTTCTTTAGCGCATACAAGCTCACTGCAACGTTCAGATCTGCTACCCGAAGGCACCCTTTTCCAGCCCCCTCTACTCCGAGGGAAAGAGCTCGCTCCACCAGGAGCCCTCGTAGTGCGTCTTTGCAGTGAACTCCAGTATGAAATTGTCTCTCAAGGACTTTTGGAAATGTTTTCTATATGGTCAATATAACACTAAAGGCAAAACTCCCCAAACAAATCTGTTGTAGCAGCATTACAGTACCCCTAAGATTTCTGGTACAATTGTACTGGACTGCTATAGACCAACTCTACGCCGAAAGCTCATTTTTGCCTGTCCGCAGGGAGAATCTTTAAGATAAATTTTACTTCCTACTGTATGCTGCAGCAGTCCAGATGTTTTTCCTCAAACAGATGTTGCTTTGCCCAACACCAGGCATCGTAGTTCCTGATCTGCTATGCTATGTGTACAAGGTGTCTGTTCCTGAAGCTGCAGAAGCAGCAAATCARCGATTTTTGTTTTCTCTCTTTTTGTCATTTACAGACCCTACGCAATTCAAATAACCTACAGTTTCCTATTTAGGAAGCGCAGTAGTTAAGTGATGAGATTTGTTTAAAAACTGCTAGAGAACTGAAACCTTAGATAATAAATGCTTCGTATTTTATTTTAATTGATTTTTACAGCATGTCTCACTGTGTGAAGAAACCCTTTCTCTTGGTTTGAACCTGAAACGTGTCTTCATTTGCCCTTCCCTGATGCTAGTATTAGAAGGGACAGTGAATGCAGCTAGAACATGTCTCATCGTTTCACAGGTCTCTATCATGGTTTCTGCCAGCAGCCTCTTTGCCAAGCTGAAGAACCTCAGCATATTTAGTTTTTCCTAACACGAAAGCCTATGCATACCTGCAACTGTCCGTGTTACCTTTATAACTTGTGGTTTTCACGTTTCCAGCTTGGCACAGAAAGTTCTGCTCTTTAACAATTCACCCATTGTATTTGAGCAGTGGACACAGCGAGACTTTGTTCGATGATATAATGCTCTTTCCTCCCCCCCAATACTCTAATGTTCTTTAGCTTTTTCTTGGTAGTAGCCCAGAGCTCTAGTTAGTAAAGCTCTCAGGCCTTTTTACAGGCTGAAAGCCATCCTTCAATATACATAAGGAGGATTTCTTTACAGGACAGCTTGTATCTTGGATTGATTTGTTCTCTTGAAGCACTGATTTCTTTCCACAGTCTAGTCTGTGAAGGAACCAAAGGCGTGCAGACTCTTTACGTAGGCGCTTTAGTAGGTACCCACCATGGTACAGGATGAATCCAAGTCTACACAGTTTAACCCAGCCTGAGTTATTGAAATTAATACTGTGTAAAGATTAAATATAATGGCCTGTGACATAAATACACTCAGACAAAATGACCGAACAATCTCTTCTGACTTTATATTCTGAGAAATTGTGGTCACTGCAGTAGTTTTTAGACCATGTCCTTAGACCTGCCTCAAAAAGGGTAGGCAGATTTCTAAACCAGCTAGCGTCAGTGAAACGAAGAGCAGTATCATCTGAATCAGTGCCAACCAAAGCACACACCAAACCGCTCRTGGATGGCAAAGGCGCTCTCAGAGGATAAAACTAAAGGCACTGAAAATACTATCACGAAGCTGTCAGCCGTCCCCCGTCAATTCAATACGTGACTCCCGGGCCTCCCTGAAGGGGCAGAAAATTTTYATCCAAGAAAGTTATATGAATGGTTCACAAAACTGCTGGATCAACCACTAGGAGGAAATAAATTAAAAATAGAGGGAGCTTATCAACRTGAAATTCCATGCCAAGAAATAGCCTCCACACCTGTCTTATACTTCTCAGATTAGAGATACAGAGCTGTGTTGAGAATTTGTCGTGAAAGGGATCAAACCTCAAGAGCAGAAAACTCTCCCTCTAAGAATTATTTAGATGAATATTATTTTCTTACTAAATTAACGTGTTTATATAATTAAAACAATAGTAGTTTGGAAAATTAAAGAAATTTAAATAATTCTCTTTTTGTCATMTCAGATGTATATGTATGTTTTGAGCTTTAATGATTATGTCTAGTTATGTCTATGTTAAGTTAATGTCTAGGAACATTTTCTGTAACCTTTCAGTTAAAAATACTTCCTTGAGGAACATTTATATGTCCACATCATACATTTCTTTGATTTCTATTTCAGTTATTCATTTGTTTTCCAATCTTTAAAGTGACAAACTCTTTATTATAGGAGGCCTTTAATTCTCTTTTAAAAAAGTGAATTAGATATATTCCCTCCAACATTCATATAAAAAACAAATGTAAAACCTTTGACTGTATGCAAAAAATAACTGTTGACATATGGAAGCCATAAGAACTGAATGATGAGACTTTCTCACTCCAAAATKTTTGATTCTTCAGTGATAATATATTTGTTTTTTTCTTTTTTCTGTGGCTCAAAGGCTCTTTAAATATTTGGGTTCATGACTGGCTGCTTATCTCAGATCAGGTGTGAACTCGTTCTGTTCACAGGTATGTTTACAAGAAYCAGAAGTCTAGATGAAGGGCCAGCTCTCACATAAAATGAATGGAAAACACAGATTTATTCTTTCATAGAATATACGCAGTGCTGTTCTGAATTTAAAGAAATGTTCAATGTATTATGAGAACTATTGTAATACAGTGAAACCTAAACATTTTAAATGATTTGTTCTTTACATAACTGATTACTAAGACAAGATGGCAACAAAAGCTCAAACCTATATAGAATGAATTAAAAAATATGTTTTAAAAATATCAGTTGTATAGGGTTTTTTAGAAGAATCTTAAACTTCTAGAAACTATGGAGGAACAAAGTACATTAAGAATCAATAATATTCGCTTAAGCTACAAGAAACCTTCTAACAACAAATTTCCATGACCGGGCAACTTGAGCTCTGAGTTGCATAAATCGTGCTTGGAGCTTCATGTGCTTCAAATACTTCGAATCTTCTAACACTCCRTTGAGCAGGGAAGACTGCCCAATTCCCTCGTGGAAGACAATGCATTATCATACTCTTGACCATTATCATTAATTAACCTAGACAATAAAACACTGCAAACATCTTTACAGACCAGCTATCTCTTGGCCTACAACTACTAATTTACGCTGAACCAGTGTGGCTTGTTTCCAAGTTCAAGCTGCAAATCCTTGTCTTTGGTAAACAATAAATACTATTCATCATATTAAGTGAAGCAGCCTTTTCCTGTCATTTATTTATGTATATGCCATATGTGTACATATATGTATACATATATATCAATTCAAAATGGTTCTTTGGAATTTTGTTTTGAGGATTTATGATTTTGGTCATGGTCTCCATCAAACTATTTGACACTTTGAGCAGCTTCTTACTGGAGATTGTCTCATTCAAGAGTGACATAAAACATCTGTCCTTTGCCACTTCCATTTTTTTTTTCCAGTCCTGATACGGATTCACAGCTGCTTATATATTTTCTTGAGCATTGTGACATCACAGTTCACAACCAAAAATATAATATTATATCAACTGTATATCTAAGGGAGATATAATGGAGAAATGGCATTTGTTATGGTGGTTTTTTTTGCACAGTTCATACCTTTTGCAGTACCCYTTGCCATGGTGCAGGATACCTTTTTTTTTTCTTGCATTCTTCCAGGAGGATCTCTTACTCTGAAGTCCTACAGACCTCTGGAGCTTCTTGATAAGTGTCCATATTCTAGCTAAAGATAGTCAAGAGAGTAAATGCTGATGTCAAGCTCTGACTCCTTTTCTTCATAKATGTAACTATTTAGATGAATTTCACTTTCTCTAATGCTGGGCATTTAAAAGCTTAACTTTATATATATATATACTTTCTCCCACTACGCTACTATTCTTGTCCTATAACTAATGAATTTGGAGACATTCCAGTTAATGTCCTGTTTATCTCTCAGGCATCCCTTTCGGTATCTCTCAGGCACTAATAATGACTGAGACACAGCACTTCCTCTTAGCATCTGATTTATTCTTTTATTTTTCTCTTGTGTTGATTAAATCAAAGAAAAAGTCTCAAAGATATTACTTCAGATAACATGTAGTATTTAGGAATTTATTTCTAAACTCTCTTCTCCTTGAGGTGGAGTTGGGCAGGAGCACGCTCCTTCTTTAAGAATGCTCCTTAGCCCATACAACCCTGAAATATTGCCCCAAACTGTTTGTAAGTGCTTGATCTGTGGCCATGTCAACAATTTAAAAGTGTGTGCAATCATAGGTTAATGCTTATCCACTATAGACCAAACTTATGAAGATGCTACACAAGTAGGATTTGTTGTCTGCGATAAAGTATTCTGGGTTCACGTCGTAACCTTTGTGCCAGAATCATGTCGTGTGATTTCAAGCCAATACGTGTGCCATCTTTCCCCTGTTAAGTCAGAGATGGATCTTCATCTTGCARCAGCTCCAAACAGTAAATTGGTGAGTCTTGTAGCTCAATTACATCACCCGGCAGGCAGCTTTTCAGCCTTGTTTGCAAATCCTTCTCCAAGGTGCTTTTCTGACGCTTTTAGGAATATTGCATCACTTTCCAAATGGTCACTTCTAAAAATGCTTGACATAAAAGATCATACCTTAGACATTACTCCGTTGCTTTTTTTGCTAATTTATCTGCTTCTTCAATAGTAAATATTCCCAAGAGTACACATAGGAAGTGCAGAATTGGTCAGGGTAGAACATATAACCACTCCAATAACAGTGACTCAGTTGGGCTAGTAAAAGGTTGTGGCCAGCATATGCACTGTCAGGATAAATAATTTCCTCAAAAACAATTGTAATCTATTTCAYTGGGTTTTTTAGCTAATATAAATAWTTTTTTAGCTAATATAAATATAAAATTTTATATTTTATAGTATAAAAAGAAAATGTGATTATCTCTGTTTTTACAGAAATAATTCCTTAAGATCCAGATCCACTGAACTTCAGATACCAAAGTTAAAAAAAAAAAGAAAAAAAGAAAGAAAAGGAAAAAAAAAACTCCAAACTTCATCCCATGATGAGCCGTGTTTCCCTCTAGAGCTGTTTGGAAATTTTCACTTTTAATTCAGACTCTTCGTATAAGTGCTTAATAGTGGAGGGTGAATCTAGGACTATCTATCTTGTCAAGGAGATCAGAGGATCATCACTGGGTCTCTGCAGTGCTTCTCAGGGAGAAGCATCCTGAACCACGTTTCCCATGGGCCTTCATCTTTAGTGGAAGCTCATTGGCRTGTCGGAAGGGTCCACACTCAGGGGCACCATCTGTGCATGATCTGCCATGGCTGAAGCTCTTGCCCAGAGGTTGGCATTGAGATGTTGGTCACATAGAGAGCAAATAGCACAGGTGCAGCCGGTGTTTTGTTAACCGGTGCAGTGGGGATAGTTCTGATTAATAGCCTTTTGCGGAGAAGTAAGAGAAATGAAAGTTGGATGTTACAATCCTCTAAGCTAATCTTCGTTTTTTATTTGCCGTTCGCTTCCCGCTATTCTGCTATTTCAGCACTTCAAAGTCCATTGTGCTGCCTGCTGTTTCTCTTCTGTTCTTTTTTCCTTTCCCCCTGCCCAGTCGGAGCAATAAAACATTGTGAAGGAAACCTGCTTTGTAGACACTGTGTTCGGTGGGTGATTAAACGACTTCAATGTGCAGTGCGCCTTTCCCGTTCCTCTTTTTACTTGTCACGAGTTGTGAATTTATCACTATTACCTGTGACTAAGGAGACTCATCAAAAGCAAACAAATTACAAGTTGTTTTCGGCACCAGACAGCYTTCCAGTTTCCTGAGGGCCTGGAGTGTTTGTTTGTTTCCCAGAAAGAATTAGGTAGTTAATTCCCTAGCATTTCTTGCTGGTCTTTTACATCAGCTTCTCTGATAAATCATTTGGGACATCACATAATCAAGCGTTGCCATAAAACCTTTATACAGATCTATAAACTAGATTGCATGGTGTGGGAAATCATTAACCTCTTCTACTCAAATTGTTCTGTTTGTACTGAAAAGGGGCAGATGAGCACGGCTACAGGACAGTTGGCCTGCCAGTAGCTTTCACATTTATCCTCTGGCTCACAGGTTAAATCCACTCTGTTTCTGCAGTATCGTCAGAGGCAACATCTGGAAATCAGCACCTGGCGATTCTTAATTCTTGGTCGTCTTCTGTTGATTGGGTGATGGTRGGTTTTTAATCTCAATTTTCTCTGCCAAGTCCTTGGTTTTTAGCTGTGACAATGGCAGAGCTTTTCTGAATAATTAAAAAATGTTGCATTGCTCGTTGGCAACCACTTTAATTTAATATTCCCAGGCCACTGCACACTGGCATAGTCAGGGCATGTATTGCATAATTTTTTGCTCTCCAGTAGATGTTAAAGCTCATCTCGCTGATGGGAACATTAGGAGTATCTCCATACAAGTAAATTAAACAGCGCCTGGGAACAGTCCCAGACACTGGGATACAATTGTCTCTTCTGCTGCAATGTCAGAAGCGTCTGTGACACAGTTTTTGCCTGTGTCAACTAGKCTCTCCCAAATAATTCCTTGTTTTCAGGAATTAGAAAAGTCTRGAGATCATTCCCACAAGGCATTTTTTATTCATCTGTGTTATTTCGGTTGCTGGTTTAGATACCTACTGTTCCAGGCCAGGTGATCGCAGTGTCTGTGAATGTTTTTGGAGGGGCATTTAAATTATCAGTATGGATGTAGCTTAATTTAATACAAACCCTGTGAGAGTAAGATCCTTGGGGCCAGTCCTTACAACAGTGATAAGTAGAGTTTATGCTTCATCCTTCTCCACCAGCACAGATAAACAAGACGCATCCTTGGGAATATCTTCCCAAAGTCAGAGTATAGATAAGTACAGTACTGAGCAAATGAACAAATTTTTCATTTTCAGCACTATTTTACAGCATTATTTCTAGTATATTTTTTTCTACTCTAATCCATCTAATCTATATTTTAAATAATGTCTCAGTCTTTGGGTTGTGTAATGCCATTCATAAAYGCAACAGTTCTGCACTTTCACTATTATGCCATTGCAAAGTCTTGCACGATGGAAAACTACAGTTACATAGATKTTATAAATGTTCAGCAATCACCCAGAAAAAAAGTCTTTCCAACATAATAAGAAGTTTGTTCAGAACACGGTTATGTCCTCTACCCCCATCCCTCCTCACTCAGCTATAACTTCAGTAAATCAAATAATGGCAAAATAAAATCAGTTGCATAGTCAAATCAAACAGTCATCAAAAACGCAAATCAAAGCAAGAGCAAAAATTCTTTTCTCTAAAGCCTAAGAATTATTTCCAGAGAGGAAAGTATGTTAGCAGCACAATGAAGTCCAAGAACTTTTCCATCACTCTCAGTTGCTCAAGAAATACAGTGTGGGACTTTTTCAGATGCTGTGATGAGGGAGAACAGTACAATACCTTAAAGAAAGACAAATTATTGCTATGTTGAATCAAGCTGTTAATATTTATGTTCTTCATGAATAATTAAATGTACTTTTTTTGAAAACTTTACAAATATTCGCCACCCTGTGGAAGAAGCAGCTGTTTTCCTCATTTAATAGCAGGAAAATGGGGAGAAAGATTATATGCCTTGCTCTCTGTCTTGGGATTAGAAGGGAAGAGTATGTGTCCCAGGCCGGCGTGTCCGGAGACACCAGGTGAAGCTGTTGACAGACAATATAATAACAGTGTAGTGCCGGGCTCCTTTGGATGTCAGATCTGCTGTCTCATATGAAGTGAAAGATTGTTTTGTTTATACAATAAAATATTTCACAGGTATGACACATTCGTAAGCGCAAAGCAGGGCTGGCGATTTATATCCACATGTGGAAAATAAAAATAGGATTGCACATTCATGGCTGCAAATAACTACTGCTTAGACTGTGTTTCCAAGAAGATTGGTTGTTTATTCCCATTCCTGTGCATCTCGTCGTGGGAAAACACAGGTCTTTTTTTTCTTATGATTCTCCTGTAGCCAGGCGTTRTGCAGCACCCAACATAATAAACTACCTTAACTGCTAAATCTCATTAATATTTCTGCTATATTTATTTTAATGGCAGTAGTCTGAATTTAAATAAAGCAATGTCAATTCATTATATGATTTGTCATTTTCTGATATGAAAAGAACAGGGAAAAGTCATTTCTCTCCCTTCCCAACTAATTATTGGTCCCCTATTGAGAAATTACTGTTATCTGCTTCCCTAGATCATATGGCTTTCTCCGACCAGGGAAATGATTAAACTGAACATTCAGTTCATTCTTACTCCTGAGTATTTTATGTATTTTTTTTTAAGTAGGTTGTTTTCTGTCTATGTTTTTTTGGATTTCTTTGAATGACATGAAGGAGAYCATAGTACTAAGCATTTATAGATGAAAGTTTCAGAGGTGCAGTGGATGGCATTTTAGAGGCAATGCTACCTAAAGGAAGTATGTGGATTTATTTGTGTAAAATTGGGCTTCTAACAGTGGCAATTATGTTAGAAATATAGTTGCTGTAGATGGTCTTTTTAGCCTGTGGAAAGAAGCACCTGCACCTGCCAACTCAGGGTTCATTTCCTTCCCCCAAATCCCTGCTTTTAATTTAGCAGCTCCTTTAAATGTTTAAAGTTAGGGTGAGAGGAATCTGGCCCCCAAGTGCTCAAATACYGTGCTTTAACTGCATGTTGAGCTACTCATTTTGGTAAGCCATGTGGAACCACCTGGAAAGGTCTTCAACTATACTGACGATCTTTGGAGAATTTTAACTTCTGTGGGTTTAGGCTAGAGGAGCTCCATGGCTTTTGRGATTACTATGATTTTCCATTCCTGTGTGGGCTGGATCATTTTTAGGGGATGGAAAGGAATCTTTATGCACCAACCTATTTGTAAATCTTTTTCWTTTTTTTTTCCTGTAATCTGCCATAAAGTGTTAAGGAGACTATAGCCTTGARGCAGCCTTGAAGCTGCTCTGTCTTCTTCATGAGCACTCAARGTTCACTCAATTCCTGGGATTTTTCAGAGCTAATTTGTGCCTTCATATCCCAGTATAAAAGGTTATTCCTCATTCTGCCCAAGGTACCACTTGGTACCTTGTAGCGCTTTCAGTATTCCATCCCCTTTTACGCACAGGCATTTTTGGGAGGGGACCACTGGAAGAAATGGGAGAAAACTGATAATGCCCCCATACATCCCGTCTCTCAGAGGCAATGATATTCTCTACAAGCCATATTGCCCTTGCCCTTTTGCAGTTTTTTTTGTGCCCCCTCCGGTGTGCCAAGTTGTCAGCAGCATCAATATTCACTTTTCTTTGTAAGCAAGTAGTGGCTTTCTAGCAGATCTGGGTCCGGCTGCAGAGCAGTAAGGCTTTGAGTAGCGGTGGAACCAACCCTCCGCACAARTGCAAGACGCTCACGTGATTTCCTCCGGTTAGCGTTCACTTTGAGGMTGTTTACCCACCATCCAAGCAAACAGGGAAAGCCTGTTATTTGGTCGGATCTGATGCTCAAGCAGARATCTCATTATAGAGGCTTTCAGCAGCACGGTTGCGTTTTCAAGCCTTCAGATGTGTGGCAGCTCCTCATCATTACCAACATGGGGAAAAGGATGCTTGTTTCTTTAGTGGCTGTGGAGGGACAAATCTCTCTCTCTTTTTTCATGCCTGGCCAAGGACTGATCCAGAAAGGTGTCTGCTCTCCCACTACGCTCTGCGAGATCGGAGGGAGGCTCCACATGCTCCAGCCAAAACTAATTTTGCATGAAACTACCCCGATTCTCATCAGAATTAGCGAAGATGCAGAGCATCTGCAGGTGCTTTAACTAGAGCGAAGAAGATTATTGACCCCTAGCACCATCAATGCTTCCTTGCTAACCATGTCAACTTAGTAATCRTTCACACCTCAATACCCCCGAAAGCCAGTGTATTTCTTTCTTCCTCTCAATCCTTTCCCCCTTTTCCTCTGTCCTTTAATTCATCTTTGCAAATAAGATCTAGATCTTTGGGATTAAAATATCATTTGAATTCAAAAACCAGCGTTAAGAATAACTCAGGACATCTAGTGAGWCAGCAGCTGATCTGTCCAATCTCTAACCGATTTAACAGGGGCAAGGGCGTAGGCAGGCAGGACYTGAGATTTTTCTTCTTATTTCCATGGAGCCCTTCTGGGTATTTCGCAAAGCTGCTAAAGTTCGTGTTCTAGGACAAGGTAAAATGTCTTTGAGGCATCGAGTAGCACACGTT
Organism: Rhea americana; assembly: GCF_003343005.1. NCBI lineage: Eukaryota > Metazoa > Chordata > Aves > Rheiformes > Rheidae > Rhea > Rhea americana. Next base: position 868,208 of record NW_028185572.1, on the reverse strand, counting down.
TAATGAAGATAGAAAGCCAATCACTTAACATCAGATGAGGAACAGCAATTTCCTTCAGTCTGGCACTTTGTGTATTGAACAAAATTGCATGAGAGCTTTGAGCACTAGGAGAGCTGTCAAGCGACCGTTTGTCTGGGAGTTCGAGCAGTCCCCTTGGAAACAGCTTAAACCTTTTAGATGAAAGCATTACAAAATGTACATCTGTGTGTAATATATTGTCCRTAGCCTCAACTGTCAAGGGCCAGGCAACACAGTGTTTATATATTTTTTTCCTCGTAGTCATTTTCATGCTTTCTCATGTAAACAGAACCTACTCTGAGATTCCCGAGAACTTGGTTGCTCAATAAGCATGCATCACACAAAATGTTTGCCCTTAAAAATGCTTTTGCGGGGTTATGTGATCTCACATTTACTTCAGCATTTGTGGTATTCTCTGGACATCTCTAATTACAGAGAGATTTCTCATTAGATAAGGTAAAATGAGAAAGTTTAACAACCACTCTACCTATATTAAGGTAAGAATTAATGTTTTTTTAGGGGATCCCATTAATGAATACACCTATTGGCATCTGTCAACGTCTGAATATACAAAACACTGATCCAAATTCAAAAGTCTGTAATATACCAGTGTATTATAAATGATCTGTGAAGGCAAACCCTGAGAAAACACATTATTGGTTTTGTTTTCATACACACACACACACACACACACACACACATACAAAGCAACTATAAATGTTATATATATATTTAATATATTTATAAAGCAACATATATATTTCACTCATTTTATTTTGTTGGCAAAAAAAATAATTTTTTTTTGTCTGAAAAAGATTGCTAATAGAAAAAAGCTGAGAAAAAAAAAAAGAAAAGCAGGAAAAAAGAGTACAAGGATGGCACATGTTATGAAACCCTTCCCTGGTACACACTTGGTGTAATACAGATGYAAATGAGGAACAGCTCTCCTGAAATCATCTGACTTGTAATATGTAAAGCTGCTTTAAATGAGAGGAAAATCAAGACTTTTTCTTTTTTCATAGTCCCCTCTCTCTCTGAAATTTCTTTGATCCTCTCCCCCCTYGTCTTTTCCCCCTGCAACTTGTACTCCCAGCAGCTACTTTCTTTAAGGAAAAGTAACGATGAGCACTGAACAGATCTACTTCAGCTTTGGCCCTAGGAAGTGGATTTAAAGCATCCAGCAGAGCTGCAAACCACAACTGATTGGGCATTTTGGCAGTTGAAAACCACTGTTTTTTTTTTCTTTTTTCTTACTCTCGCCTTCTCACTTTTTTCCACACCAGTACTATCTATTGCTTCTTTGCTGTCTCCTCAGTGTGCCTTATCCTTGGCCTTCACACCAGTGCTTCCCCAAGAATTACTAGATAWCAGAAGTAGGAATATTCTTGGTGGGTGCCACTAAGACTCTTACCCTGCTCAGAGTTCATCCTACTGAGCAGGCATGTTGGCCAAGGAGATCATGACTCTGTGCATCAAAATCACAAGACCAGCCCCAACTGGTTATATCCAACCTCTCATCTCAGGACCCTTCCAGATGTCTTTGGTGCAAGGACTACAGGGATTAGTCCACCCAAGAGCATGGATCTTCAGGTCATTTCATCCAGGATCTCCCAGCTTTCAGTACAAATAATGCACTAATGAGGAAGAATGAAAACAGATACAACCCACATAGGCTGTGCYATACTTATCAGGGTGACCTAGTCCAGCAGGACAGCTGAACCATACTACATGCCTGAAAACTAGTTTAACCCCAGCTTAATCTCACCTAAATTTAGGAACATAAATGAGGCATTAAAATTAGATACCAAGTCACTCTTGACTCTCTGGGTAGACAGTAGAGGGAGAGCGGCACTGCAGGAAACAGGTCATGTCTAAAACAAGCTGCATTGCCTTCTGGAGGGTCTTCTCTCCTGGCACAAGGAAAGCCTGGGAGGATTGTATGCTTAACAGTAGTTCCTCAATTAAATTACATTTAAACRCCACGCTTTTGGCTTACGCACCGTACTCTAGGCAAATGTTAGACTGCTGTCATTTTTTGTCTGTTTTTTTATGTTCTGATACACTCTGTAATATTAAATTTAATTTGAGTTCACAATTTAGTATAATTAGAGCAGAAACATTCTTGATATCCAAACACACATTCGGGCTTGACTCCAGCCAGCTCCTGAACTCCAGTAATTTCTTGTGGCTGTCAATTCCATAATCTAACCCTGAATCTTAAAGAATCTTTTTCTTCTGAGATTCCCTTCTGAAATAGTGTATTTTTAATTTTAGTGAGTGTTCCCTTGTTTGGTATATATTTACATATGAGAAAACTAATAGCTGATTAAGTTTCTTGCTCAAGAGTGTAATGATGGAGAATCCATCTTCTGTTACAAGCTAAGGACACGTTTTCTATTGATTGACAGGAAATAAGAAAGGAAGAAAAAAGCTCATTATAGAAAAAAMCATTTCACCCCTCTCCCCAAAAGTAACTCTACCAAATGCATACAGTGGGCACATAGTTGGGATCTTAATCATGCAGTTTTGAATGCTTATTGACACTAAAGATCTATCCATCCTCTCTTTCTCCAGCAGTGTTTTCCTATTGTTTTCCTATAATCACAGGAAAAGCAAAGCAGAATATAGCATCTGAGAGTTTTCTGAGAGTTTTCATGATGATAGACAAGAGTATGTTTGCTGTTTTGAAGATATTACTCATGCCAYAACAGTGATCCATTGGGATCAAAATACATCCACAGCAGCAAAATAAACAAGCCTACAACAGGGCTATCATAAGCAAGTGTGGGAGAAAATAGTAATTATAGGATAACTGGGTAGATTTTAGGAGTTGAAAATTTGGAAAGCCTCCAATTCATGATTTAAAAGACAGCCACAACATGGAGTATGAATTTATAGATCAGCAGAACAAGCTACGAATTTTCAATACAACTTTAGAAGTAGTTTAATGTGATTAACCTACTGGAAAGTATGCTGGGCTTAATTCTTGCACTAGGAGCCAGGCCCTGGCTCTGAGCAGTACCTTGAAGGTACAGTTATTTGCTGACTGGGAAAGGACACATCTTTTTGTTAATTAAAAAAAATATGTATTTTTGGTTTTTATTCCTCTATCCATCAGTTCCTTCTATAGCCTGTAATCTTAGGCTGCTGTGCCATCCCTGCAAGCAGACTGACCATCAGATCTAGTGACTCCCTGGGAAACATCCTGTCCCTGCCTTCTAGAGGGCACTGAATAGTTTTCAGGTTCATAGTTCTTGTGCTAYTGTGGTTTTCTTCTCCCACAGGCAAAGAGGGGATCATGAAATGCCACCAGAGCCAAAATAGAGCAAAATTACTATGGAACACTTATAAAATACAGACGGTTCAGGGTAGACTTCCCCTTGCTAACTTTAGCCTTCTAAAGACTCATTATGTTACTTTAGATGGTTGTTTTGGGATGTTTTAAACAGCTTCATAGAGAAACAACCACTGAAAGTTATTAATCACAACAACTGTACCTCTGACTGAGGAGAACCCTGAGCCACGGTTATTGGTATTCAGAGGGATATTCTGGGGACTCAACTCAACATGTGCTTGCCCGTTCTTATGGGTTTTTTTGGTTTTTTTTGTTTTTTTTTTTCCTAGAAATCTATGTTTGGTCATTTGGCTTGATAGACTTTTGGTCTAACCCAGCACAGTCATTCCTAAGGAAATCACTTGGGCTCCCTTGATAGTTGATAGAGAGAGAGAGAGAAATAAAATCGTTTTCTGGAATTGCGTCTCAGTGCTTGATGATAGAAGAAGCCTAGTGATTGATGAGTTGAAGGACTAGAGCAAAAGAGAAGACTGATGTATTTCTGGGAGTTACCAAGAGACTTTTCACTTCTGGATGGTAAGACTGTTTTCAAGGGGCATAAAGCTCTGTAGGTGGTTGAGTCTCTTTATAGTTGCCAAAATTTAAAGAAATGAAGAAATAGAGGATGGTACAAAATAGAGAGTGCAATCTTTGCTAGAAAATATTCCATTTACTGATTATTTGCATTGCAGTAGCAATAACAGATCCCAGTTAGAACTAAACCATATTTTGAGAGACTTAAGATATTAAGAGAGTTTACTTCATGGCCTTTACTTCAAGCAGACTCAAAAGAAAGTGAAAAAGCTGAGGTGACTACAGCAAGGTGGTAGAGCTAGAAAAAAAAGGTCTTCTGACTCCARTGCTCAGGTAAGGAGACCATAATGCTACCAAGAAAACAAGCCAATGAGTTCTCCCTTCTGTGACTACAGGAGCATTTATTAGTTAACAGCAGTTGTCAGTCCATCCAGTCTATCTAAAAAAAATCTGAAGAAAGGGAAGATCTAATTTGTCCCTCAGAAACAGTCTAGTTTTCTGTATATGACCAGACCAGCTGCCTATGCTTCTTCCTTTTCTAATTTCACCCCATCACATTTAATTCTCCACCCTCGAGCAACCCTAAATAATTCCTCCATGAACTACTGTTCAGTAATCTAATAAGACAGTAAAGTGTGCCTTGACATCCTAACCAAGAGAGTAAATATTTAATATAATGCACTCCATGAGAAGCAAAGTAAAATTAAATGAAAAGTCAAATAAAATGAGCTTAAATGCAATAAATACCAGTTACTTTTCTGTGCCGAGATGTTGCATGTGCATTTGTTTCCTCTCATTTAGCAGTATTGGCAGCTTACTTTTTTGTGGTTTTGAAATGGCAACAGACACCCACTTGCAAGTCTGCTTCGTCATGTCTGTTAAAATAATTACTTACATTACTGGTTTTATTGGTTGCCATCCCAATTTTTTTTTCACTTAGCTGCAGGAGGTCCAAAACTCTGGGTTTCTGGGTTGGTGTTTTCTTTCTTTCTTTCGCTTTCTTTCTTTTTTTCTTTCTTTCTTTTTTGGTTGCCTGGGAAAAGTCATGAAAAATTGCAATAGATACTGAGAAATTACTAATTTTCAACAAATATAATTGGAAAACAGAATGAAGTTTAAYTGAATTCTATTTTTAGTGTATGAGGTGGAGACATTCAAAGATTTGTAGTATCTGTCCCTCTGCTTTCATTCCCACTTTTAACTCGTTATGATATTCTTTATTTATTGTCCCATACCGTTATGTACTGCTAACTAGCTGCTGTGCTCCATCCACAGCCATCTATGCTGTGGATAGTCGTTCTTTTGGAAAATAAATAATTTTGGTTAACTCATCATTGAAAAACTGAGGAAACACTTCTTGGAAGAAGAGATTTCTTGATGTTATATGACGAAACCACGTTAGTGAAGATCCGAATTAAAAACATTTTCAACTGTGCAGCCATGGCTTCACAGCTTCCTAAAACAACTCATAAAGATTAGCTCAGGTTTCTATTCATCAATATTCAAGAATATTCTCTAATCTTGAATATTCAAGATCAATTATATTTAGATTTATATTTCATATCTGAGAGAAAAATATTCTCTACATACAAATTTTTTTTTATATTTTATATTTTTTAACCAGAAAGCTACAGATAATGAGCATGTCTTGCTGTTTAATAAAAGGAATACAAGAACATTATTCTGTTTAATTATTCTAGTTTTAAAAGCACTGAAGCATCTCTACCTTCTATACTTGCTTTTGAAACACTCTCTTGAATCCTATTGGCTTCCTGTGTCAGTAATTTCATCCAAATTTTGTTTTTCTGTGAGAGGATATCTCACATTTCACACTGACGTTGTTGAGTGTTTCACTCGCACAAGAGCAGGAYGCAAACACTCTCCTCTGTGTCCATCTGCTCCATGAATGCAGCCTGTGTCGGGCTTAGGGACCATCCTGCCCTTCTTCTGTCCTTCAGTGATGCTCAGTCAGTGAGGGAGAAAGCCAAAGCCTGGAAAAATTCATCCTTTCACAAGATTTCCATAAGGTTGATTGACCAGTGAAGTTAACAGAGAGGTTCTGGGATTCTCTCTTACACAGCAAATTTTGAACCAGTAAAGCTGTTTCCTACAGCTTGGTCACTCCCAGTAGCAAAATCATTGATGCTTTTATACTACCGGCAATTCTAATTACTAATTGGTTCAAGGAAATGCCCTGACCTGCCTCATGCTGCCTTGGTCTGTCCTTAATATTGTTTTATAGTTGCAACTAGACCCACTAAAAAAAAAGAAAAAAAAGACATCACTGTTTTCCTTCATTTCTGCACCTCCTGTTTGAAGGTCAGTCCAATGCAGATGCATGTACTGGTCTGTCACAGTGATTTCTTCCAAACTCAGCAGGGTTTTTGAGAATCAGACAGGATTCTTCCACTCTTTTTGAATGGCAGATGCTTTAAAAGGCTTTTTCTTTTTTCCCCTAGTTATCCTTAGACAAATATTTCCTCTTGAGATGACGTGCTCATTGATAAATATGCTTCATATTGGTTTATACTGGGACAGCTGTTTAGAACTTAATTAACAGTTACCGTGAGGGGRCATAACAGGAACAGAGTCTAGTTTATACGGACGTTGGAATTGCGAGGGCAGCTAGACAATATCACTGAAATCAACAGGAAGAAGGTAGAATAAAAGGGAATAAACCATCTGAAAAGGCGTTGTTTTTTTGCATAGTCATTATTCATTTTAGCCCCACCTATTGCTATTTGTTACTAGCACCATAACTTCTACACAAACGCATGAGATGTTAAAWATATATATATGCAATTTACCTTCTAAGCATAAATTCCTGAGATGAAAACTTGTGTGAAAATAGAATCCCACTGGCTTGCAGAGGCACTCAATGCATTTAATTTGATTCCTTCTAAAAGGATGAGTGGAAAATAATAGTGCACATGCCTAGAATCTGGAAAGAGGTTTAAAAGCTCCTCCAATAATTAGGTACAGGACTGTAATTAAGGTCTCTGAACTTTATAGAAAATTCAATGTTATAAATAAATAAAATTGACAGTTATTCCTACAACAAAACTTAAAGAAATTTCTTTCATTGAAATAAATTTAATGTACAGTGTCATATGGTAGGCAAGTATCTTCATATTTGGGATTCAGGGACTCAGCCATGGTAGTAGCGTTCAAGAAGGCAGCTTGCCATCTGAATTTCACCTTTACCTCTTAAGTTTAATAGATTAATTAAATTGAACATTTTGGGAATGGTTGACTGCTGCAGTTATACTTGTGCTAGTCTGTTCTCCTCGAAGTTATGTTTGTAACACTTGAAGACTRTTTCATAGACCTCAGAGAGGAAGGAGCCGTACTCTGCAGAATCTTTTTAAGGCAATAAATGTGTGTGAGAGCTGTTTTATTTATTTGTATTGCTTCTATTTGTCTCATTACCACTACTCACTGGAATCATGAATAACTTTGCGTGCTTGCAATGCCAGTGAGATACAATTTGATACTGAACAGCAGAATGGCGGAATACTTTGGATTAAATTACAAAGGGTGAAAGACAACAGTAGGCATCTGTTGCAGGCCTTGAAATGAAAGAAAATATAAATTCCTTGGACAAGCTGTTCAAAAACTGGATACAGGATATTATATTCCTGTGGAGCTTTAACTACTTAGACATCTGTTGGGTAAAAAGTGCTGTTAAACATGGATCACCAAAGATGCTCCTAAGTTACACTCAAGAAAATCTTTATGATGTGGAAAAAAAGAGAACAGAATCTAAAGAAGTCATTAWGTTTTTACATTTTAGTAGTATGGAAAAAAATTGGAAATGTGAATCATGTACCTGGGGAGCCCAAATTACTTGAATTTCTTACAAATAGRCACCCAAAACACAGCAAGATGCATTTATTAGATGAAGGAGTTTCTGGACATTCCATCCACCATTGAAATGACATAAGCACTTCTAGGGTGTAATTCCTAACACCTAATTTTGATTCCTATCTCAGAAGGAGATTAGTTGTATCCTGCATATGTCCATTTCTTTATTCCACTGATAATCAGAGTCAAAAGTGGCTGGCTCAGATGTGGATTTTCTACACTGTAGGTACCAAAAGCWAGATAAAACCAGTCCCACCTTTTGTCTTAGTTAGAAATCTACAGAAATTGCAGTGAAAGATAGCATTAAGGTTTTCGTTTGCGTGGTGGTGGGCTTGCCCTACAGGCAGCAACTCATCTGAAAGACTTGCTGGATGATTAAAAAGAAACGCATCCCTACTGTGAGRAAGTATCTACAGATACGCGACTGGAATCTGTTTTCTCACAGCTGCRTTTATTGCCTTCACTGAGCCTCTTAAAGAGCATGTTACTTGCATTTTCAGCTTARTACTAAGAGCAAGATCCCACCCAGGCTGGTGGAAGAGGAAGCTGCAAAGGGAACTTGTTGCATTTGCACCAACTAGAAATCCTTTTAATACATTCCRAGTGCATACTTCCAGAGATAACTGCTGCCCTTTGAAGTGCCTGGTAGCTGCTATTTTATTCCTGGCCAGTAAGCAGGACTGAGAGAGTTCCAGGGCCTTCTCTTGGCATCTGTACAGTCAGTCATACTGAGAAAAATAAGTATCCCAGCAGTAAACAAGGGATGCAGCACTTGGTGGGATCGGGACAAGACCTAAAGGAATAAAAGAGTTGAACTTCTCCGAGCGATTCCCATCCATATCTTAACCAGGGTCTTCCAGCTTCTGCTTCAAAATTATAATATCTAATGTCTAATCACCAGAAAGTAGTGCAACGAGAATGGGAGATGTCAGATATATGTGCTTCAAGTAACAAAATGAGATTTGACCTAGAAAAATGTAGGCTAATAAATCTGAGAGTGAAATAATCTAAAGCACAGTTATTAAGTCAGACAAAGGTACCTGGAAAGCAAAAACGTCAAAGGAGACCTTGGGGTTTTAGCAGACAGCAAATAATATATATGTAAGCTGGAATGCTAGAGGATGACAAAAGGGGCTGGTGTGATTTGGTCTGTACGTGCAGAGTCTTCATTTCTTTGTCCACAGGGAGGTGATTTTCTTGCTATACGGCAGCGATAAGATTGCACCTTGAATCTAGTGATGGATGTTGACAAATTGGAGGGAATTCCGTGTACAGCAGCAAAAATCATTAAGGGGCGGAACAACTTGACTTAGTAGGAGAAAGTCATGCGCTCAGAGGAAAATGGGAAATTATTGTTTCTGTTTTCCCAAGGTGACAAAGATAGGCGTGATGGGATTATGTTAAAAAAAAAAAAAAAAAGGAAAGAAAGAAAATTTGGACTGCAAAGTGGAGAGAAATTCCTGTTGCAGTGTGACTTAAAGAATTTTTCAAAGTATATGGTGGAAGACATTCTAGATAATTAAAAAGGAATCAACATTAAAAAGTTGATCTGATTTTAATTTGTTCTAGTGTATTTTACAAGTAATTTTTGTCGCTATTAAAGGAAATGAGATTCAGTAATCTAAGTTCTCAGTTTGTGCATTTGATGGTTTGTGTTGCCTTGCAAAGTGTCACTGGTTTATTGTTAGTTGTATTACGCATACCATGATGACCTTGTATGAAGTTATTCTCCTGAACTATTCTAGGGAATAAACATTAACATTAAGTCCTTGTGACTTTTGGTCACCTACTGATAATACAACATAGAGGTTTATGAATTCACCGTGACCTTTTGGCTAATGCAATATATGTGCACACTTTTATATCATGAGTTAAGTATTTATATGGCCACTGCATAAATAGTTTTAGCTGTTATTCAGACTGGAGGAAGCCCAGCATCCTGGCGATCTTGTTGGTGACATAGTGATACAGTTCTTCTAAAAAATGCTTTGGATGGATAAAGCACTTTGTGAATACCAGAACCCATAACGTATTTGTTGTGTCAAGATCAGGACAGGGATTACAGGACAGGATCAGGAGTGGTTTAGACCACTTTTCCTCTCTCRGTCTAACAAACCCTGAAACTCCATGGACACTCAATGGGGAAAAGTCCTCAAGATGTTAAAGTCAGACACCTAAAGAAGGTGGATGAATGAGCTCCTCAGTATTCATTGAATAACTAGCATCTATGTCAAAAACAAGAAGGAAGCTGTAAGSTGGTTGCATTGAAAAGAAAGGATAAGCCCTATCACTCGAACTGAGCTCAGATGTCTTTCTAATGACCGTCAGGAGGATAAAAACACTCTTAYAGTTTAAGGTGTGGATTATTCATGTATACACTGCATTCATGTACAGGCACATGTAATACACACTACTTACAGGATTACTTACGTGCTCAGAGGTTTCATTAAAAATAATTTAGTTAACTAATAACAAAAAAGTGTAAATCACTGGGTCACTTTTAAATCTTACTTGAGTAGGTTACTCCATCAGGTGCTCCATAGTAGAAGARAATTTGCACTGACAAGGGGATGGATTAATAAGTCTTTTCCAGACATAATTTCAATTATCTTATGAGTCTTTTTCAACACTTTGCATTGGGCTCCCTTCACAGCTCAGGTATACGGCCAATAATACAGGAATCTAATTTCTTCCTCTATTTAGCTATGAAAAATTAATGGCAATTAGCTTATAACCAGCTGACAGGAAATAGTACCTTAATGCTATCAGAACCTTAAGCTATGGAAGCTACATTTGCTTTTTTATGTCTTATTATGTTAATCTTCTTAAATATTTATGGGTAATGATAGTTATATTAATTTCCCATTATTTTTTCTCTCTCCCTCCYCCCTCATCCTCTTGTTAATCATGTTGGTTCCTTGAAGAATAAACAAATTCATTTCGGTAGGCATTTCCCAAACACRTGTTTGAAAGCTATTATTTGAAAGCATCATCATGCGGATATGTTTCTCACACCAGTTTTCTGTGTCAGAATCTCAGTAATTTTTTTACCCCGCTATGATGTGCAGGGCAGATCAGACATGATCTGGATGAGAAGCATGGAAAGATTGTGGATTTGCTGCATGGCTGCTCTGAATTTACATGTGCAGTAACTAGGGCCCGACTGGGCAAAGTTACCGGCTCTAAAGCAGTTGCCCACCTGCTGCACCTCCTAGTGCATCTCTCCCACTATACAGAGATCTGAGAGAGGAAGGACCAGTGTTCATCAAGTTACACCATTTTTCACGCAGATCTGCTCTTCRTTTTCCAGCTTGTTTATTACCTGGAAGATTTAACTGTAAGAGGGTCTCTCTTACATTCATCAGGTTAGATTTTAAACAAAGCGATGGCACTTATCAGAGGGAACAAGAGGCTGTGCACACGACGTGCAGAGCGACTCTGCAGCCAAGCCGACTAGGACAAAAGTAGTGGACCTCTTTCACTAGTTCTGAAGGTCATATCCCATTGACTTCTCCGGCACTATACCAACAAAATACAAAGATTCATAGTACTTCGAATCCAGTAAAGTTGGATCCGATCTTCTGTTGCAGTTGGTCTGGATTATTAGCCATTTAGTAGTGTGAAGTGACTGTAAAACTTTTCCTGGGGTGATTAGTCATGATTTTAGATTGTTTTTGCGTTTATGTTTCATAAATGACTTTTCAGGGAAGGCAGTGCTCTTTAATTTCATTCATTTGATCATCACTTAGTTCCAAACCATGTTAATTCCTTTAAGAACGTTGCTGCATTCTGCATGTCTGAAAACACTTAACCTCAAAACATTTCCCCACTTTACAGTTGTACAGACATGTAAATCTACATACTACATCACTAGGTTCCCTCCAGATGCAAGTTAGGTTTAACACAGAGGTGTTAAACACACGTAAGACATACACCTTCAAGAGGAATACAGGAATAACATGACTTATCATAGGTTTGGCCTGTTTTATTTATTATTATAGTTGTAACTATTATAACTGTATCTAAATTGTTATTCATTTATAACTATTATAGCTATATCTAAACTATATCTAAAGTAATGCTCTATGGTTTCTTTTACAATAAGCATAAGAACAGATCTTTCTTATACAGAAAAGGCCAATTTATCCTAATGGAATGAAATCACCTAACACRAAGAAGGGCAGCTTGCTGTGCTCCAGACTTCTGTCTCCCAGGGCATATCTCTGCTCCGTGTCTCTTTATTGAACTGTAGGGAAGTCAGTACCTTGTATTCTCATATTCAAATGCCATATGGGATCTCTAAACAATAATTGAAAAGTTAACGAATAGATTTTTTTTCTCTCGTAACACACTAATTCTTCCGAATTTTCTTTGCTCATTACTACTGCAGAACTATAAGGCTTTGAAACACACTATGTAGTCTAAAAAAGCTGCGTTCAGAAGACATTGTTGATTTCCAGCRCCAGAAAAAAAAAGTGCTGCCTGCTGTATTCAGATATAAACAGATTTAATTTCTGTAGATGAATGAGTAACGTGTGGTTCTGTCCTCTTGCTTAAAAGGTGGGCCAGCTCCTTTTTTTGTTGTTGTTGCYACATTAACCTGCAGGAGGTTTTGTTTTGCTGCTGGTCTACTCCCCAGACAACTGTTTTCAAGTAGCAGGGGAGGTATATCTGACAAGGAAGCAATAATTCATAGACAAAATGACAACTATAATGAAGTGCYGCAAGTGGTATAAAGATTTCCCCAGCAGACACGTGCAACCTGGCTCACTCGTGGTGGAAATTCATTGACTTCAGTGCATCTCCTCCAGACTTCACTTTGACCCAATGCATTTTCTTAAACATACAGATAATATGCTATTTTGGAGCTCTCAGGCATTGGTGAACTTGTCATGAATATTAACAACTGTTACGTGAATCAAACCATAGTAACTTACTACCTGAGCGCTGTTGCGTGAATGTGCTGCTTGATGAATTTCATCGCCCATGGCAAGCGGCAGTGGCCTTCAAGTACAAAACATGTATGTGAAATTCTCGTTGCATGAGTTGATGAGTTTTGGCAAAAGTTATACAGAATGAAGATGTGTACCTCCATAACAGGGACCAGGGAGTTAAAAA
>NW_028185572.1:815851-855325 GCF_003343005.1 Rhea americana | reverse complement strand
AAAAAGAAAAAGAAAAAGAAAGAAAGAAAAGAAAAGGGTCCCCATGAGACCATTCATTCTAAGGAAAGACGTATTTAAGGCCATAATTCTTTCACGAAACCAAGTAACAACCCTTTAATAAGCATCATTAAGTCCTTAGATTAAAATAAGAAGCTATTTGCCCTTTTATCCCATATTATATTGCCCAAATTCTTCTTTGCCATTTTCTCTGTGGTTAGATGAAAGCCTCCATTTTCATATTGATCACTAAAAGCACTTTCCCCCTTTACCAGTTCACTGCATCTCTTCTAAAAGCGGTTCATCTGATCGCCCTCACTTTGGCTGCTACTCATTCAGGGCTACAGAAACTGCAGTTTCAGGCAGGTCTTGGGGCCGAATGATCATGTTTCTTACCTCATTYCAGTGGATAACATTAGGATCTTTGTTTAGGTGGGATTCAGGGTTAAAATAAAGCTGACTTTGCTTTCGCATGCATGCCCACACACGTGCACACCCATACATACACACCCCTCTTTCTCTGAAAGAGTTATTTGAAGCCAGAACAGTAGACATCTCCGTGTGTGTGTGTGTGTGTGTGTGTGTGTGTGTGTGTGTGCCTATTTCTTCTCAGTAATACTCTTTCCAAATGCTAGATGCTGGGGAAGTATAGCTGTATTGAAACCTAACTCTGGGTACAAGCTAAGCTCTTCAAAGCTGTGGATTGAGTGTTCTCAGAGTTATTCTTTTTCACTGCCAAAGAGAAAGTTACTCTTTGACAAGGAAAGGAAATGATACAAGCAACAAAGATCTTGGTTTAGGAGTTATCAAGAATTTATTTGTAAATAGGTCTCAGCTTGAGCTGTGCTTTCCCTATAGCCATTTGCCTGTGGTCGTAACTCTTACTTCCGCTTGCAGTTTCTGTTTGCCCATGTCCATGCCCGTGCCATGGAATTTAACCAGTGTGAGAATCAACAGAGTGATTCCATGTCTGTTTTTTCCCTTCTACTTTGTCCCTGCCAGATCAGCATAAAACACTCAGATTCTAGCTTGAAGGAAAATCATTTTTGGCTATAAGAACCAACCTCRTATGCCAGATTTGAGGGGCATATTCCTGCACTGAAGCGACATGAGAAGGATAGACCCATACAGCAGGCTGGATTTGATATCCATGGAGCATCTCCTGTGCTTAAAGCAGTCTGCATGCTGCATACAAAAAAAATTACATGGAATACTTATCTTTGAAATAATTCATCCCTCCCACAGTAAAAGTCTTATCAGTCCTAGATAGAGCATTTCTCCACCTTGTGTGCACTAATGCTCCCCATGCAGCTTCAGTCTGTAATGACAAAAGTAACACGTTCTTCCTTGTGTTCCTCGTGGGCATGCAAATTTCTACATGTGCCTGATATCTCGGATTAGATTGTCATCAAATGAGAAAATTAACTCCTGGCTAGATTTCACCCTCTTCTCTCTTTCCCGCAAGATATAATTGATCAGTTTCATCATATGCAGCTTAGCCTTATGCAAGAATGTGAAATGGCATATGGTTTCCATCCTCCAAAGTTAATTGACCCCCAGGTGATTTCAGTAAAACAGAAAAATACATATATATATATTGTAGCGTTGTTCTTGGAGGGGATATGAAGTGGAAGAAGTGGGGGAAATGATTTCACCTCTGGTAGTTTTTTTGAACTCCGAGACTTAAACTCTGAGGTTTGATCCATGCACTTGGCGTCCCCATTATGGGAAGAGTCAGCTGAAGCAGGTCTTAGGGTCTCCCGATCATGACTTTGATGCCCTGGCGCCTTRGTGTGCACAGTGCTTCCTATGCCAGCAGTCCTCATCCTTTTTCCAGAAAAGATCTTTGTTGTTCTTGCTGGCCTGATCACAGCAACAACATCTCTCTCAGACAATGTTTGCATTTAGAGAGATAATATTGCCTCTGGCTTCCATCACCTCCTCTAGGGAGACTTAACTCCACAGTGCTCCAATAGCCCCTCAGCGTACACTGTTTTACTTGGGCTCCTCTTCCACATTTGCTAGTTTTGAGCTACTTCTTATGTTTATTCTCTCTCCTTTATRCTTTTCTTTCTGTGACACTGAATCTGTGACATGCTGGCTGATGTATAGTGGTAGAAGAGCTGTTACATTTGTGCATCAAATTCTATATTTGTATATTCTATATTTATATTCTATATTTGCCCTACACGGTCAAAAAATATTTGTAGGCCATACATTTGATAAAGGTCATCTTCTGAAATGCAGAGGTGAAGAACCTTCCTGAGTCTGGAGGCAGATTAGCTGCAGTGATCTTTGCTAGAGTTCATTTCTTTTGYAGGAAAAGGAAGCTCAGCATATTCAGGATGGTTTCATCATTACTTAACAAGAACTGTGATTTGGGTCAATATGTTGCAGTTGTAGCCTAGCAAATTTTGAGTAATAGCAGCGGGAGGTATAGGAAATGTTCACAAGGAAAGAGGATTCAAGAAAAGAAATTACAGTGAGGAGCAAAGGCACGTATTCTTCCTCTTCTCTCTTCCAGCAACTGGAAGAAGGAAAGATACAGAAAACATTTTTCTTTAAGAAGTTCAGATGCTAGACAGAGCTCTAAGTATGTCACTTGCCTACTAGAAGAAGGGTGACATGAAATATGAAGCTGTCAAGCAAGGAACAGGACCAATCCAGATCTGACAGATCTAACATCCTGAATGCAACAATCTCATCTCCTTCCTCCCCATCCCCACCAGCTAGAGTTATGCCTCATATATTTTTGCTGCACTGCAGTGTCTCTCCTGTTAAAYGGCCCCCAGCACCAAATTCAGCTGGCTGGCGGGTGCTGCAGATGGTGACGTCACCTCCTGGGGACCCATGCTCAAAGGAGCCCCGTTGGGTAGCACATCTCCTCCGTTTCCACCTACCGTTTCGTGTGGCACTGTGTGCTCACTGCTCGCCCTTGTACTCGCAGGCTGTGCTGCTGCCTGTCGTAACAAAAAGACAAAACAAAACAAAAAAAAACATTGCTGGAGAGGCCTGTCCTCTCGATATCAAAAAGCCACAGAGCCCAGGCTGGAGGTGCTGTCCTGCACCAAGCGGTTGTCTCTAGATCTCTTTGTGAGAGCCTCCCAAACACGTTTGTCGGCTCCACTTCTGGGTTGGCGACTAAGCCCCTTTGAGTCAGTAAATCTTGGCAGATGCTTCAAGCACCTGCCTTGCTTCTGGCTGAAAGCTGAGCAATGCTAAGGTTTGGCTGTTKCACTGTGTCTTTCAGGCTCTGAAATCCCAGATCTGTTGAAATGATTCTCCCGCAGCTCCATGGTGTGCTCTTTTTGTCACCAACCATCTGCTGGCTCTTTTGGCTGCGCAGGTATAAAGCATTCTTGCCAACCTGATACAGTGTCAGCATTGAAAATACCCTAGCAGTGTGTGTGCAAACAAAATGCTTCTTTCCAAGTCTGGAGGAAGTTTTCTAACTTTCCAAGAAAAAGTCCCCAAAGTGCCCCCTAGGGAGAGAGAAAAAAATAATGTTTTTTTTTTCTTACTAATGTAAAAAAAGATGAAATGATAAAGTGAGGAGAAGAGTGTCATTTTTGAGAGAATCAGTATAYAATTAGTCAACAAATTGTATGGAGGCAGGGTCTGATAACCCCAAACTCTTGTGTGTCAAGTGCAGCCATAACAGAAACACACGGACACCGAGCAGAAATGCATGGTGTGGTTGAGTGCCCCTGCAAAATTTCATTGACTTCAGAAATGGATCTGACCCTGTTCTGATACGCTGGGCCTTTTGGTGCCCTGGGAAATATTAGGAGTAGTATTTTTGAGTACTTCCCCCGCTGAAATGGRTCACAACCATTTATTGCTGGCTGAAGTAAAAGTAGATAAAAATCACATTTGAAAGGAACAGTTTGTTTTTATTACTAGCAGTGTATGGTAGATATTCTAGTAAACTCACCACTGTTTTACTTTCCTCATCCTGATGCAGAGCTATCATATAGTATCACCGCATCTGGACCAACCAAGGTGACAAAGGTGTCACATAAAGCCATTACTCAGTTGTGTCAGAAATAATACACGATGTTTACCTAGCAGCTGTACAGTCTGGTGCACACATTATAAAATCTGTCCAAAGAGGTCAGGCAGTTCCCCTTTTACAGAGAACTTCGACGAATTGAAGAGCACTACAGAGAACTACAGCGAATTTTATGGATAAAATATTAAGCAATGGGCACTGAAGTAGCAAACTCCCCTTTTTCACGTGTCTTCTTGCTGAATACATAATAAAATCAGCATCAAAGTTTCTTAAGATGAGCTTCCTCCCCCCAAGGTGAGGCAGCGGGCAGCAGTGGCTAATTATGAATATTTTAGCTTTTGTGTGAATACATGGAAGAGCCAGAGAAAGAATCCTGGAAATCCACTTGCTTCAGAATCAAGAATAGTTGAGATTGGAAAAGACTTTTGRAGATCATTGGGTCCGATACCCCTGCTTAAAGCAGGATCAGGTAGAACAAGTTGATCAGGGCTGTATCCAGTCATTTTTTGAATATCCCTAAGGGTGGAGACTCCACTACCTCTCTCAACAACCAGGTCCAGTGTTTGAGGACCCTCCAGAAGRTTCACAGGGCTCAAATTTCCTCATTTCTCTGTTGTTGATTCCTTAGTCCATAAGRTTTGTATGTGTATGATAATAACCTTTATTTAGTAGACCAAAAAGCTCTCTTTAGCAGGCTTGGCAACATATAGGTGTCTTAATGAGTGAAGTATCCATAAATAATTGAGCTTTCACAGCTGAAGCAGGGCAACCCTTGGCCTCAGTATTATTCATCTCATTTAATAAAGGATGTTCTAGTGGTACATTCAGGATCAACAAGAGTTTTGTCAATGCTGGAGGATGATACTGATATTGTAGCCGATTAATGTGCCTGTTCCTGCTAATGATAAATGGCTTTGTCGTCAGTTCATCTGGCATAGCGCCTCCAGCCTTACATAATCATTTGTGGATATACCCAAGGGTTTCAAGAGCTAACATTTCAACTTTAGGAGATCATCATAATTCTTCAAGGAAGATGGATTAGATAAATAGCAGCCTGCAATAGAAAGCTAGAGATGAAAAAAAAAATATTCAGGTGGTGTTAAGCTCTGTAAAATGGACTGAAACCTGACTGAGGAAGAGTCCAAGGTCAAAACAAAAAAGAAATGCTTCTAAGGAACATTGGTGGGAYCAGGCTGGTTTAGCCTTCATGAACTAACAGCTCATTTGAAACTGAAATTTGCAGCAGTTCTGAAAYTGCAGGATGGGCTCTGAGGCCAGAGAGAGTATAATAAAGTGATCCGAGGAGACAAAATTTCAAGAGAGGAGCTGACGTCCTGCAGTTCTGCTTTGAGGGAAACACAAGCCAGTGAAGCTGCAATGAAATGCCCTGCAGTCCGAAGACTGGAAGAGAAACTGGTGGGTGGGGTAAAGACATCTGGGGAGAGAAGCAGTGAATACGAAACCATCTCTGCACGTCTGCACTCGTGYGATGCTGTGTTATATAACCGAGGCTTTTTGTGCCTGGGTCAGGAATCTGAGATGAAAACCCTTTGCAAAGCCCTTGGTACTAAAGTGCATTGCAAGATGCAGAGCAGTTCTCTCATCCAGGGGAATTCATGTTAATTAACAAYTTAATGTTAAGTCCATGCGCACACATTGAGACCCGGGCATTGAATTGTTTTACTGGTGATCATCCTCAGCTAGCCAAGTGGTATTTAGAAGGAAAATAGCACCTTTTTACCCCCGTGCCTGAATCTTTGCTGAGTGTCCCATGCAGATGGCTCTGCTCTGCTGGTGAGCTCTCTTCTTAGCACACRGGAATAACGCGAATAACGCTACGTGCTGCTGCTGCTCCCTCCTGCGGGGCAGAGAGAGGCTGATGGAGGTGGTGGGTGGCTCTGTGGAGCTGAACGTACAGAAGGAGGARCAGAGAAGAAGATAGCGGTGGCCATCCCCAAGTTGCATTGCTCTTGTTGCTCCCTCTAATGGTCTTTCTTATACCAATGTCTGAGCACTACGGGCCATGAGTTTATGAAGGCTGCTGGATACGTGCTTGGCAAAGGCACAGAAGTTATCTTTAGTCTAATTTTAATCTTCTAATCTCCCCAAAGTTCGTGGAAGGAGGCACCTCCAGAGGACAATTCAGAACAGGCATCTGATTTTAAGGGTAATAGAAAGCTTTTTGACTACTCTCCCTTCTCCAAGAGTCAATGGGATCAATTCGTAGCTGAGCTGAGAAGACTGTTTCAACTAAGGAGCAGTCCCAGACTCAATGAAACTGCCACAATATGCTATCTGTATCGCAGAACTGCCGGATGTCTCAGCTTACGGGGCTTGGGCGTGGGGGGCAGTGGAGGGAATTGCTTTCCCCGGGCAGGTTAATGTAACAAAAAGTGAGCAGCTATGCAGCCCTTAATCTCMCCAAAGCCCATAATCTTAGACTGCCTATGCTTTACCCTGCGCTGTGCTTCATTATGGCATCTTTAAACACCTAAGCTAAAGACTGAGAAAGTCATTAAAAAAAAAAAAGGAAAAAACTTTGGCTCCTTTACTTGGATTTTTGGAGGAAAAGTAAGGTCCTCCTTGGGTTAAACTTATTAGATTTTGGAATTTTGTTTATATAGTGTTACAAAGTCCAAGCACTGAAGCGTTATGGAGTCAACACCCAAATGAATACGCAATTTAGGAATATTCAATAACTCAAGATAACTTAAGCTGCTTAGAATCATGAGTTTTAAACATTGCAACACTTTTGTTCTCTTTATTTTTCTTCCAAATACGGAGCTCCTATTTGTTTTCTAGTAACAAGATCTGACARTTCTGCTCTTCTTTTTAATAATTATCTTACTTAATCACAGTACTCCAGGAGCTGCAGCTTCAAGAAGATAACATAAATTACTGCTTGGAGTATACCAAAGTACTTTGATATAATGTCTCATGCAATTTTTTTAATAAAAATTTTGTATCATCAAGAGGTACCTAGTAACAATCTTCTTGGTTTTAATTACATCTGGAATATACTGCTCATTGTAAATAAAATGCATAGTTATTAACATGCAAATTTTAGTTCTGGGATTTGAAGCAGTCTAATGGGCAAAGATGCACATTCTGCTCATTTAACCAAGGAAGTTTGTTAAAACTCACCAAACGCCTTCRAAAAGTCTCAGCCTTTGCCTTTTTTTTTTCTCTTTTTTCTTTTCCTTATTGAGTATTATTATATTCTAAATACATTAATGGAGCTACTGGTAAAAAGGTAATATACTGTTCCAGTTCCCTSGCTGCTGTAAATCAGCATAATGCCACCTACAACAGTGAAGCTACTATTTACCCCAGCTGAACATCTCCTCCTTCAGTTCTAATATTAACYCAGTTAAAAATAGGTGATTTATATTTAAACTTCTGCTTCCTGAAGTAGGTGGGCCAACTTGTAACATGATCAACTTTTACAGTATTATCTCKACTGGAATCCATTTAAGGCAGCTCYTAACAATCAAAGCATAACAGCTTTTTGGAATTGCTGTTACTTTAATTTTCATAAAGAAGGAAAAAGAAAGGATATTATTTAAAAGATATGTAAACCCTCAGGTATACACATGTGTGTACACTCAGGTATACACATGAGCAGTGCTCAAAATGGAAATGTGAAATGTAGCTGTTCTGGTAACTGTCCACTCCCCAAAGCAGTATTTATGGAAAGGGATGGTGTATGGGCATTATATAGGGGGAGTGGTAATGAGATGGGATTGGGAACTCAGTGCCCAGTGTGTTACTTGTGATTTATATAGTGCTTGATTTTGTTTCATAATACATCTAGAGCCATTTGAGATACCTAAACTAAGAGACTGATAAAGAAGATAGAGGATCTTCAGGAAACCCATGTYTTGAGCAGCAGCTGGAGGATTGCCAGGATAACTTGGGCATCTCCAGCGCCACTAGATGTTTTTTTGAGGGAAAATTTGAACTGAGCTGTGTCTTACACCTGTAGCCACATTTTTTCAAGTTATTGTTTGATAGTACTGAAGGACATGTCAACTGTGTCCTATCAGAAGCTGATGGTCCTTAGCAAGGTCATATACCAGCTCAATTTCACCACTATGCCACATATTACACCTGTGAGTGCTGTCACTAAACTCAGTGACATTGCCCAAACACACCTCACAGTAAAATTGTATATATGTTCAAGTGTTGATGAAATTCAGAGAGTTGTGTTCAATTCCCCACTAAATACAGAGCTACTAATAAAATGTTCAGGAAGTTRCAAAATTACATAGCAAAGTGGCTGAAGGATGTAGACTGCAGGACTGAGTTAGTYATTTGGGAAGCTGTTGGACTTATCCAGATGTCCAGCTCAGGGCACTCTTTTTTTTTAAATAAGGCCAATATAAGTTTATAAAAAGTATACAATGTTAACAATGTCTTAAAATAAACAAGTAAGCTGACAAGGAGGAGAGGAAGTAATCATTTATTATTGGTTTTATCCCAAGGAAAATGTATTTTCTATTTCTCCATAGTCTGCATGTTAACTTAGGTTCAATTTCATTCCATTCAACTTCAGGCAACTTAGATTAAGCACCTGGTCTTACRCAGCCTTTGAGGCCATGACTAGACCATGCAGCCAGGCATGGGTGGTGGCATGCCCTATGTGCTCATCGTGGAGCATCTAGGATAAGAACGTGCCTGCAACATGCCATAACTCTTATCTGGTTGCCTGGATTTTCTTCCCATGGAAACGAAAATGTTGGAAAGCAGCTTCAACATGGGTGTCTTGTAGATATGGAGATAGATATGCACTTGTACATATCAATGTGGACGCAGAGCTAGATACCAGTTTCTGCCTGTTGAGACAGCAGCCTCGGGAGAATTTGCTGCTAATGTAGGTTCTTTTAGTTAGGTGATCACAGATAGGGGGAATTTCTCTGGCTCTTTGGACTTAGGAAGGATAGTACAAGGAATATCTTTGCAGCTGCCATGCAGATAACCTCAACAAATCCCTGCCAGTCTTTTCTGACCCGCAACACCTGGCTCCTTTTCTGTAGTGAGAATGGCTGGACCATTGCAGTGGCACACTGATTTTTGTGGATGGTGAACACAAAAAGGGGATTCAGAAGAGACCGCCAGTTATTCTGACACATGATTTGAGTGCTTTCTATTCTTAGACAAATGAGGATCTGAAATATGTAAGTACACTATCTTTTTTTTAAGACATTTTTCCACAGAGATGAGAGAAAAAAATAAAACTCTTAATACATTATTGGTATTGGGCATATATTTATCATTTGCTTTCGGTGTACATTTATACGTAGATGGAGTTGACAAATCTAGGTATTTCCTGTGATACTGTAAAGCATTATTTTTGTTCTCTTGATTCCATCCTTGCTTTTCTGTAAAGGAATAAAAAGAGCAAAATTGTGAAGCTACATTTCCAGTGTCATTTTAAATTGCTTGTCTAATAAGTAGTTATTCAAAATATATACATGTATTTTCTGTATTGTTAACAACAGATTTAAAGAAAGTGATTGAATCAAGACCAGAAATGCTCCCAGGTTCATAAGCTTTGAGTGAATGACATTGTCAGGTTAATTTGCTGCTGTGGAGATTCATTTACAGTATAAGAAATAACCCACATATAATTTCATGGAAGCTCATACACTGTTTAGCCTAATTTAATCTTGACTACAGAGCCTCTGATCTCTGTGGCGCATCAATATTTCCAGCTCTTGCAATACCCATCTAATCTCGTCCTTTTACTCTTCCACACTCCTAGTACAAAAATAACACTTTTTTTCCCAACAAGTGCAGATTGTATTTTGACTTCCAATTTGACAGATTTATCTGAATTTCCATCAACACTTTTGCTGAATGAGCACAATCACTACAGATTTTACCAACAYCATGTCGCTCTACTACTTCTGACTCATCTAATGATTCTGCATAAGACACCTCATAGACCTGCATTTTCTCCTTATTTGTGCTTAACAAATAGCAAATAAGACCTGTCAGCCACAGATCTGTAAAACTGTACCTCAGTTTTCCAAATGACAGCACATGCTAAAGTACTTCAAAAAGGACAAAAAAATGGAAATTTGAAATGTTCTTTATATAGCAAGACTTTAATAAGCCATAGAAAACGGTTCAGAAACAGAGTTAAGTTTACTAGCACAACTTCCAGTCAGAGGTTCCACACTTTAAAGTGTAGAAACAAATCAACAGCAACAACAAAAGAGCCCTAGGATGGCCGGACTTGTAAGGACTGGGCTAAGATTCTTGTGYAATTTTTGTTTTTTAAGTCAAACACAGGAAAATACCCCTTTTCAGATCAGATTTCAAAATATGTGCATTTTAAGTATCTACTGATAGTCTCTTGGTTTCAAATAATAAGCCTATACTTGTATTCTTCCTTCAGTGCAGGTTGCAATTATGTATTTCAGCTTGTGGTGTTCATATAATAATGACACTAGCCTGAATTCTTGCAGATTTGAGCACATACATTGTAACACAGATAAATAGATTGTTGTTGATATATTTTTAACATAAATGCATTTTAAATAYTGTTTAGATCTCCCACTGTAGCTGACTGATTCAGGAGGGATTCACAGAGCAATAATGTCATTACATCAAATATGTATTTTTTTCTTTTTCCTTTTGGYGTTCCTGGAGATGTCTCAATAAAAGAATATACAGCTTAGGCATCTATGTAACCAGCTCAAGTATATGGGCTTAGATGGGGGAAATAAGATTTTTCAGGACAAAAGAAAAGTATGGCAAGATAGCAGTGGAATGATCTGACTTTCTTTTGGAAAACAAAAGTAACGAAAAGCATTTGAGGTGCAAAATAGCAGTTGGCCTACTTCTTGGGCATTCAGATTCACAAAGGATGTTAAGGATATGATGAAATATCTCCATATCTCYGAAAACAAGCTTTTGCAGCAGTTCTTAAAATATCCCACTCCTGGGAAGATAAAGCCCTTGCAAGTATCAGGACTAGCAACAAGCAGGACAAAACTCAGTTGCCTCATACTATACTTTTCCCTTTCAGGAAGCTTATCAACCTAACCTAGACTTTCTGACAGCTATGGAAATAAGCCAAGGTTATATTAAAAATTGGTATGGTGCTGGGGGTAACCATTCCCTGCCAGATGTATTGTATATACCCTGCTGAGTGTGTGGATATTTATAGATATATCTATAACACACATGCAGTCAAGGAAAAAAAAATATTTATGGGAAGATGTGCTAATAACTGATTATCCGTGGCTAAAACATAGACTGTTAATACATTGTACTAGCAAATGAAAGTGAAGGGCATAAATGAAGAGCTATTCTCATGGCAATTCAGTAATTCAAAAAGATTAATCAGTAGTACATATCTGCTGGAAAACAAATGAAYGGGGGATCCATTTATCCTGGTTCTCTGCGGCTACACTATCTGATAGTAAATCGCACCAACTTTGAGAACATGGAGAAATTTGGGTTATCAGAACCACACATTTCCCCATCCGCTGCCAGGATGGGATTTAAATGTGAAATAGGAATTGGTTTATAACCTTGCAGAAATGCACAAGGGTAATAAATGGATCTTATCAGTAAGTCTGGCCGGTTCTGAGTTCTTGCAGAAACGTTGCCACGTAAGGATCTGCTCTGAGGTGCTCAGATATCGTCATGATTAGCCTGGTAGACAGACCTCTCTGTACTGGAGAAGCAAGATCAGCGSTCCTGGAACAATAGGAGACATAAAGGCTCAATAATAATATCTTACTATTCTATCAAGTGATGTCTGCAAAACACTTTAAAATCATTATCTGAAGGACAAAGGATGCTATRTAGCAACAAAGTAATAGCTGACATTTCTGCAGTGCCTTTTAATTAACAGAATTCCATGCAAGCCTGGCCTTTGGAAGAAAAAATAATCTTCGGTTGCATACTGGGCACATCGAGCTTCCATAGTAAACACGCAGGGAACCCCTGAAAGGCATCTGCTCAGTCAAGCTTATTGTTTTGCTGGTGCCAGGTCCTCAAAGACCTTGAGGTTGAAAGACCTTCTGTAAAAGTGAAATCTGCTTTGCTTACTACAAGCGAGCAGTTCACGGAGACAAGAAGCAGTGGCAGTAAAGGAACCTTTTTATTAACTGTGCTTCTAAAGTTGGACCCCTTGATACTGTTGAATCTCAGTGAGGAGAGAGAGCACATCTAGGTAGGAATGTTTTCCCAAAGCCAGAACAAGCTACTTTCACAGAAAGTGTTTAAGTTCCTTGTATTAAGGAGTGGTCCAATAATCACTAGTTAGCACATTTTTCTTGGTTGCTACTAAAAAAAAAATGGCAATTCCTACTTCTACTGTCAGTTACCAACCCCTCCCCTGAGACATAGTAATTCATGGTATTCAGACTGCTAGATTAATGCACTGCAAAAATAAAGCTATTTATTGCTGCGTGTCAGGATCACCACCTATTGCTATGAAAAAGGGGCACCGAGGAAATGATCGGAGGTGATCATCCGACCGTGCCCTTATGCAGTTCACACGTTGCACCCCGGGTGATTTATTTTCTCTATAAGCACATCTCAGCTGTGGATTCTTTTCTGCAGCTGAATTAAGGGAGGTCGTGTAGTCTAGTGCAGAGACCACATGGAAGAGATTTGGTAATCTTAAATCTACTTCAGATTTACAACGGGGGTTTTGAAAACTTATTTTGCTCTATCTTGGCCACTTACACAACAAAATAAYGAGATCGACCAATATCTGTAAAGCACAATGAGATAAACAGATGAAAAATACCCTTTAGGAGTTGCGTGCTTTTATTAGGAATTATTTTTTCTTCACGATACATTCTTTCCAGAGAATGGGTCTGGGATGGGAAAAAGTGATATACTCAGACCTTTGCAGCCTCTGCTATATACATTGATTTCCAGCACACTGTCTTTTGCTGAAAATATTAAAGTACACTACSTGTTTCATTAGCCATGGATCATTTCTATAGTGCATTGTTGACATTGCTGAACGATAATTTATCAGAAGGACTCGGGGAAGACATAGGACACCACAAAACTGGCAAATAAAGCTGATGCTGTTTTTGCAGGTGGGACAAGAAAAAACATATTTGCTGATGCGCACAGTAATTCTTTTCCTCAGATATAAAGCTGTCAGGGTTACTACATTATGTAGACTRAGCTCTAGAGTTCTCCTAAAAAAATAAAATATCTTCAGAAATGGAATATTTGTAATGGAATTAACAAGGTTGCAGCTGTGGTAGCACGAGGTTTGAAGCCTCTGTCATTGCCAGTCTTTGAAAGAATGAATTGTATAACAGGTGGAATATGGTTAAAAAAAAAGAATAAACAGATTTTTTGAACTTTTTCAACATGAAGGTGATCAGATATTGATTATTCTAAGAAGTAGGATAAGAGGAGGCAAACATGAGAGAAAATGATGAAGAAGGGAGAGCACCGAAGAAGAAAGTGCAAACAGAAATGTAGGAATGCCACCTTTGTCATCGTCCTAAAACATCTCTGTAGCTGCAAACATCTTTCCAGGGCAATAAGTTTGCTTGGTTATCTGCCTTTCCAAAGAAATGACGGTTSCACATTCTGTATCAGCTCTTGGAAACAGAGTGACAGAGGTCAGCTGAATTTTCTGCCATTCATATTGAAATTCGGGCTAGCACAGATTTTCCTTTTCTTTGTGTTATGACTCTTACGGTAGGGACTCAGCCCTGCCTATTCTGAACTAGATATCCTCGTGCAAAGAAGTGGGAGGAGGTTCTCACCTGGAGGCTTTTCCATCTTTTTCCATCTCTTCAAACATAATGCCATTGAAGGTGCTGTATATGAACTGGTTAGTGAAGCTGTGTCAGCCACTTCAGCCTACCCCCGAGAAGAAGGTTAATTTCTCTGGGTCCTTCACACCTCAGTTAGAAATCTGCTTCAATCAGTGTCTCCCAGGTTACCCCTAGTGGCAAAATGAAGGTCATCATGGCCAAATCCAGACTGCCTGCGTAGTTGGGATAGGGGCCAAGTGGCTTCTTCCATTCTTGGATATTTCTATCCAAAATGCATTGTGATTTGCTTCACTCTGGAGCCAGGCTCCAGGTAGGCAGTACCAACAATATTAACATACTAACATACTCACTGAGACTCTTTTACCATCCTCTCCCAGCTTTGTCATCTTCATTCTGTCCCACTCCTATATCCTTAGCTTTTTTTTCTTCCTGTGGCATGGACAGAGGAAGTAAATCCCTCTGCTTGTTTCCTTGTTGTGGTACTGCAGTTGGCTGGACTGTAGACAGCCAGCAGGTAGTGAGTCTTTTACGGCTGACATTTGAGTTGAAAGCCCTGTAATGTCCAATGTCCAATGTTCCTTAACTCCCACAGCAGTAGGATTCCCATCTTGCATTTTCTCCATAGGTTTTACTACAGTTTGATCAAGGTAGCCAGATAGGCCTTCTCTTGGCCACTCTTCTGAAAAGATTTTCACACAGGGAGTCCTCTTTGTACCTAGATCTATGCCTTTTTTGGTGGCTCGTCCCCTCCAAATCTATGCTTGCTGCTTGACTCCCAGATCATCATGTGTGGGTCAARAGTAGAGAACATATTCCGCAGACCTGGGGTGCAGAGGTATATCTGAGCCACAGTCTTTTGAGGTGTCAAGTTTTGTTGCACTTTGGTTGCCTCCACCTGGTAGGAGTGATTTAAAGTGTCATATCATTAGAAACAGTCAAGGAAGTTTCCACTGTGAAAAGGCTCACTGTGGAGCTTGCAAAATATAAAGATTTTTAAGCAGTTTTCTGAGCACTTTCTTTCTTTTTCCCATCCACCTGTGCAATCTCGATAGCACAATCCTCATTGTATCAGCAGATAAAGCAATTATTAGGTATTTTAAGCTGGTCCTTAAAAACGCATCCAGCCCTATATGAATGCCTTTATTCTTTGCATGTAATAAGGATGCAAGACCTTTCCACTTGCCTCTTATCTTCCTACTACAGATAGGGCAAGAGGGAAAGAGACTGTCTGCCACAAGAAGGTGAACTCTTAATTTGGGTGCGTGATCCACAGGACAGAAACAATTAATTCCTCTGAACGCATTCTCTTCAATGGAAATGGCTTTTGAAACAGAATTTAATAAAATCCAGTGCCCTATTCATAAAATAATTTAAAGAACCCTTGTTTGATAGTGCTTGCCAATCAGTCCTTTGCTGTTGTTACTTCTTTTTTCTCTCTTTCTTTCTTTCTTTTTTTTTTTTTTTTATTTGTCATCCGTCTGGAGAGAGACAAACAAATTCCAAGCTGAATTTGATTTGATAGAAAGGTTTTAGTTATATGTATATTAGTTTCCAATAATAAGGCTTAAATTATGCATAAAAGTCCATAGCAATCTTTCTCATTGATTTTGTCATTCACTTCCATTTCAGTGTATTATGAAACGTGAAGCTATATTATTTTATATTTGGAGATGTTCCTGTAAACAAAAAAACTGCAGGTATGGTGTAATCATCAGGGTCACCTTATACTGCATCCTGGCTTTAGCTGGCTTGTAAAGTCACTGATAAACCCTTTAAGTAGGTGTCCAYAAAGATGCTGCTTAAGCAAATCCAACAGGCTGTTGGGGAAGCGTGGGCATGTCTGTCAGAAATTAAGACATCCCAAAGGATTCCACAATATCTCCTCTCGCAGAGTAATTACTATGCACAAGAAAACAATTTTCTTACCTGTCTGCGCAGTGGAACCTTTTATGGTGGCGTTTTCTATCAATAACGGTGCAGGATGGAGGGGTTCATTTTAAATCCAAACATTACAGCCGGCCAGGTTAATAAGCCACATTTATGAAATAATTGTAACTCCCTGAATACGTTTTTAACTCAGGAGACTGAACACCGGTATTAGACAGGGGCCGTTGCTCAGGACAACCGGTGCTTTACAGCAACACAAAGCTGCGCCCCAAAACCTGGTCGGATATTTTGCTGGGAGGTTTTTAGCTCGGTTTTCTCCTTTTTGCCTTGCTCTTGAGTTGAGCTGTAAAYGAACGTGACGATTGCTGATGAATTTTAGGCTCTGCCAAATAAAGGCACTAGTCCTTCATGCTTTGAGCAGAAAAGCTTCCAGATGTGACTGAGCTTATTGCTTATTGCAGAACCACGGGCTTCTCTGCACTTCAGAGGTGTGATGCTTTCATTATAAACTTGTTAGTGAAGATATGAGTCTCTTCCTATGGGAATAACTGGTTACCTGCATGAATATGCCTTGTGCTGCCATTGCTGCTCTTTCTCTGTTTTAAAGGGAAAAAGGTGCAGTGAGTTATGACATTTCAAATGCATTTTATTGAAAACTGGGTGCTGTATCCATTCAAGAATATAGGTAACTAACTGCCTTCACAGTTGACCGAGATGTAGCTATATCTTTATCTATATAAAGAAATGTGGTCTTGGTCTGTGAAAGTCTGAAACAACGGCTCTGCATGCTGCCTGAAAGCAATGATGGGAATAAACAGACCTGCTGTCTCATCTGTGAGCTTCAGCTCCAGATCCTTTTTATAATAATTTCAACCATAGCCAACCAACTGTTTTAGCAAAAAAGCACTGCATCCTCCAGGGTTGAGGATGAATATTTRGGCTGTAGAGAAACACCACCGTCACTGGAGGTGTCCTAGCAGAGCCCCCATGAGACCAAGATGCTTTTAGCAAGACAAGATTATCTTCCGTTAAGGAAATACATGCAGCCACGTGCCTTTTCTGTTGTTGTTAAGGAGAGCACTACATTACTGTGTCTAAAGTACAAAGTGGCTTTGGGGTTGGAAACCATCACAAACCTGAATCTGAAATCAAGCCACAGTCTGTCATGGCCTATCAGCAGGTTTGTTCATTTTTATCTGACAATATTTATCCATTAATTCTGCTGAAAATCAGGGAGTAAAGTGAAAGGCACCAGATTCCCAGCACTTCCAGCACTGCTGGCCTCCAGAAATTCAGGAAGGAAGGCTTGAGAGAGCTGAAGTTATACCATTAAAAATGAAAAAGTTCATCTGAGCAACAAGGGGTGCAATAAGGGTCAGGGTCAGCATGGAAAAGCAGGGCAAGAGAGAAGGCAGAAAGCAACAAAAAGAGAAGGAAAGGGTCAGGAGAACAACACCAGCACTGAAATGAGGGAGAACATAAAGAGATGCCAAGTACCATGACAGCCTGAATGTGGGGGCAGAAGGAAGAGAGCAGCCGAATTTCTTCCCACATTCTGCATCTGCTTCTCAATTAATAAATGCACAGATTATGCCAAAACAAAACACTATATCACCTGCTTTCCTCCTCAGCATAACTGAACCTCTTTGGTTACACCTCTGTTGAGACCAGAAGCTCAGCTGGTTAACCTTTTCCTCAGAGCCACTGACTAATCGCTGTTCTYTGGACCCAACATCTTTGGCTGCCCATAGCTCTGGCAAGATGAGGAACTGGTTTGGTAATAGCAATACCAAAYGCAATTAGCAATAGAAGGTGTGTGTGGGGCATCGTTAAAATGTGCAACGCGCCAGCTTGGAAAGCAAACGTTGACAAATCAGGCACTGCTTTGCCGTGGAGCACGACGAAGCAGTCAGTTTACTCGGTCTCATTGCTTTCATTTCATACCGGCAAATCAATTCCCCCACTTGCCCCTCTTCCTCAGTACGGAGGCAAGCTTTAAAAACATCCCAAAATAACCCTCCCTAGGCATGGTCAGTTATTCTCCCATCCAGTGCTGTGCACCCTGTCTGCACTTTTCTGAATCTCATTTCCCTGCCAAAACGTGGGAAGTTCTCTTACCGAGGGCTAAACCAACCTGTGACATCTCAGTCCCTAAAATCACTCTCAACACAGTCCACCGAGGATGAGGCTCCATACAAGAATGAATTAAATTCCTTGGCCAATAATTAATAGTTAGTCAAACWCTGTGGATCTTAACTTTATAGACTGGTTTCATTGCTAACTGCAGTGCAAAAACTTATGTACAGCCAGATTTGCCCGGGAGGTTCAGTAGACCACCTGTGAGTACAGTGAAATCTGTCCTAACTTTCTTAGACTTCTTGAAGAGTTGCATTAGTTCAGTTTTCCTTTGCTGTGCTGTGAAATATCTATCCCAGAGACTGATCACTAAAGAATTTCAAATCATTGTGTTCTCCTGGTTGGGCTACACCACGTATCTCTGCAAGAACACTTTTCTTTTCCTGCCACTGCAGAACCCCTGGTGACAAAACAGGCATCAAGAAACTTGCTGCATGGATTGCAGAGAAGGAATTTAGCTCTAAAAAGGCAAGTAAAATTAAACTTACAGCTCTGGGAACAGTGCCAATCTTTAATAATAATTCAAATTTTTAATTCACTTATAATAACATAAGTTTTTTCTTTATTGCAGTTAATTAACAAATATTTAATTGATTTAGCAATTCAGTAAAGTTCTTGATGACAAAATATTTAAAAGATGTAGAGTAGAGAATGGCTTTAAGGGATTTCAAAGGTTTTTGTCACATTGTAGTTAGTGAATGCCAATCAGCACTTAAATTCTACAAAAAGGTTTCTTTTATAGGAAAAGCTATGTCTTGGAAAATAACTAAATTTTAATTATTATAGTTATCCCAAATACAGCAAAGCATAAACAAGGCATTAAAATATCTATTCAAAAAAAATTCAAGAGACATGAACAATTAGCTCAGCAATTTYGGAGATTTTTGAGGTCAGAGGAAGCATTAGCTCTTCCACCTTGACCTCCTGTCAAGGTAGGGGTGACGGAATTTCACTCATTCCCGGCTGGAGCTCAGCAACCTCTATGAGGTTAAATCTTATCTTGCAGAGATGCACCGAGGGCGTTTGGAGATAAAGATCCCACCATGCCTGTCACTAGTGTGCTTACGTGGTTAAGTGCCTTCACCTGGTTAAGTGCCTTCATGGTTAAACATTTGTGCCGTTCTTCTGGTATGAGTTTGTTTAGCTGTACCTACCTTCCAGTCCACGGTTTGTGCCCCCCTGTACCAAACAGTGTGTTTCAGTGTCTCATTCTTCCTCTTGGACTTACTTGCACAACCTAATATGCTTTTCTCTTGACTGTCTTTCCCAGTGCTTTTTATTTTTCTTGGCATTTCATTTACCTAGGACAGGGGAAGGGATTTGGTCAACTTCCCCATTGATTTCAGTCTGATTTTCATTTTCTAGCTCAACAATGGCTGGCAAACTTTGAGGATCCGCTTTTTAAACAATTTTTTTTTCCTTTTTTTCTAATATGGCAAAATCTTTTCRGTTTCTCCCAGCTCCCCTCTTTTTTCTTCACTAACAGCTGCTCTTTAATTTTGAACTCCTGGACAATGTCTCCACAAAGTTAAAACGAGATCCTTCATCATGACACAATCACAAACAAAAGTCTGTCATTTAGGAAAAAAAAAAAGAATTTATGGGTCACCTGCCTTGCTCCTATAACTGCTGATAACAAGCAGATGGAAAGGAGCTTGCTTTAGCCAACTTTTACCTTCCACCCAAGTGTTTCCCATTATTGTCTAGCTACTGATCCTATGTGAAAAGAATTCTTTTCTGGTATTTCTATGTTAGAACCACAAGAGCCATGATTTAATAGACGTGCTTATAGCACATTATATGTTGCAGGCATCTTTTCAAAAGATTTCAAAGCCACATCTTGACAGTTTCACTTTTTTTTTTTTTTTAAGAGATGTCTTTAATAACCGTTGCTTGCTGAATTAAGAAGTGAGGGCGGAATGTGTAACTTCAAAGTGTTGGCAAAATAATACGAATTATCCAAATATACTTGTAAAGTTGTTTCCAGTTACAGTAGTAGCGACTCGAGACTGATAACTGATTTTTCTTTTCTCAACTGTTTCCAATTTAAACCAGTATCTTTTGGAGTGTTTCCACACTATGTTGCTACTCTAGTACAAACCAGTCTATTTATCCAGATTTTCTAAGAAAAAATGGAAGTAAAACAAACAAAAAAAAAGAATATTTAAAAGCTACTAATTGGAGTAGTAAGTAAGCATGATGTTTCCAGTTCTATTAGTTATACTGCTGAAAGGCATAATTTAACACAAATGAAATTAAAGAGATTTATAAATATCTGAATGAGAAAATCAGGGCCTATGTGTCTTCCAGTATAAGAYTGAAAATCTACCAGTAACTTTCATATGTGATATAGTATAGGCAGAGATCATCCTTTTTCCTTCTGTGCAATATGGCAAAAAAAGAGAAAGTAATAAAAGGTATAAATATTTAAATAGTTAAYCATACATTATTAATAGCATTATAAGTGGCATTAATTAAGACCCTTACATACCTTTACACATTCTCTTCTCTATGCTGCTGTCCAGACTAATCATGCAACCTCACTACTCCATTCACCTTTGACCAGATGTGTAATTATTATTAATTATTGTTCTTACTGGGCACTCTGCCCAATAAACTTTATCCTCTAGTGCTACTTTCAGAGTTGCAAAATCCTAAACAACCTACGGGATTCTTGTAAGTTGTTTAATTTTTCCCCCCATTTTCTCCCTAGGACATTACATTTTTTTCCCCCCATCATACATTTTCCTGATGTTGCTCTGTCCTGCTTTTTGGCTTACAACAGAACGGGTGGGATTATAGCAGTGGGAAGGGAAGATTTCCAGTGCGGAGGCTGGTGGAGACGAGGCACGGACTGTCTGCAGTGGCTGGGGAGTTTCCATCATTAGACATTGCTGAGAACCAGTTAGATAAACATCTGTCAAGCCTGACCTCCCTGTAGCTAAGCCTGCCTTGGGGCGAAGGGATAGACTGCATGACCCCTTGAGATCTTTTCTGGCCCTAAATTTCTATGATCCAAAGGGGAAAGAAGCAGACTGGGGCTCACCCCAGAATGCTCTTACAGCCTGATTTGTCTTCCRTGCATGCTCACGTGCCTTGCATTTTGTAGAAGAGGAGGGAATATACTGACCRTGCCTAAAATACAGCACATCATAGCCGACTGCTACGCCTGGGTCCTGGAAGTATATTTGTCTTGACAAAAAAAAGACTCAGGAATGATGTTAAGTGATCCTCTGAGATGTTTCAACAGGTTTATTTTTCCTCTTGTTCATCTACAATAGTTCTCTGGCATTTGAAGTAATGGGATACAAAGAGAAACAGGAAAACCCACGTATCACTTCTCAGCGTTGTAAATACACTAGCAGGGACATTTGTTTTAATGCTGAAAGATGTTATTCATAYGCACGGAAGAAGATGCTCTAGGAAAGCATTTATTAGTGCTTTTTGTCCAGTAGCCATTTTTCTATTCAGACCAGTCTCATGCCTTTTCTAAAAGCAACACCTGATCCTGTTGAGGAACATGAGAGTTTGTGCTCCCCCCATCTGTGWAGACTCTGCCAGAAGTCTTAGCCCTGATAAATGATGAAAGTAAAATCTCCCCAGGTTCTCTTTTGCAAGGTGATATTTCCCTTATTCTCCCCTTTTGCTGTTTCCATCCTCTGTCTTACAAGGAAGCTTGATAAAGAGACCAAAGCAGAGGCAAAGCTCAACTGCCCGTCCTTGGCTCCTCACAACAGAGGCAGGTGTTGCATTACGCATGGGGAATGTGTTCCTCAGTAATATTATCCTGGGAATTATCTTAGAGAGATTGACCTGTGAATAATAGCCAAGCCTTCAGGGTTAGCCTAGTAGTAATTATCTGCTAGATATTTTCACTAGCCGTATCCTTTCAGGTCAAGAGGCAAACATGAGGACTGACATTTGTGCTTCACGGCAAATTATCATTCAATTACAGTGACTTTAGAACCTCACTGACTATAAACTGAATTGTTCTTCCTTTATGGTATTTATTTGTATGAAAAATCTCAGGGAATTTAAAATGCAAGGTAAATAAGTAATTAAATTAGMACAGTATACAGACTCAGGGACTGTAATAAAATGCTTCAGAGGTTTTGCATCCTGGCAGTTTGAGAAGGATCTGTGGTTCAGCCGCTGTAGATGAAAGCTGTGTCTTCATCACAACATGAACTTGAGTTATTCAGAGTTAAGCTTTCTTCAGCAAGCTAGCTCATGTGAGTGGAGTCACGCTGTGGTGTAGCCACCCCCTCGCACAAGCAGAAGGTATTAGCAGCACAAGATGGTCATGTTGCAGCGGTTCATGAGTTGTATTGGCCTCTATCATAAGAGGCAGGGATTCAACTAATCTGAAAGTAGTCAGTAGTAGCAGCATCTCTCCAGTAAAAGGAATTTAGGGTGGCTAGCTCACATGAAGACGTTGCCATTACAGTTGTCTAAACGTTTTAGGACAAATGAATTGCATTCTAGGTGCTGAATAAGCCATAATAAGTGTCTGCATGTATCTCCTTGGTCTGCCCTCATTGCAGCCAAAACTTGCTAGGTTAAATCATATTTGTGATTTTGGTCTCTTGGAGTCAGAGGTTCATGGTAATGGAGTACCAAAACTTAGGTGATCCGTGACAGCTCGGTAAGCTGGAAACCCATACACATGGCTCTGAGACGAGGAATTTAGCTTCAGAGTAATAACAAGAGCCCTGTGGTAGCTCTTTCAGTGAAGAGAAAACACTTCCATTTTTACTTTTATGTTCTGCAGGCAAYAGAGAAATGTACCTGACTAGCTTTAGGGTACTATAACTTTCTTTACTCCTTTGAAGTCATCGGTGTGAAAACATTGAAATGAATCCTGAAAAGGACATAATCCACTTCAAAACATAATCTGTAAATATCTTTCTTAACCTATCTTATTGCAAGAATGCCTTAGACCACAGAGAGGGAAGTCATTTGAAAATGCACTTGACTTGTCGTTAGTTATTGATATTCTTTGTTTGTTTTGGATTTTGCATGTGGCTTAGCCTTCATGGGGAAAAATCAATAAAATCTGTTTCAGTTTTGTTTGTAGTCTGCTTCACCCTCTGGYTGCCCAGATAGTCGTGGTTAGATTTCAGGGTCTATTCTGGGATATGAACGTCTGAAAACAGGAGGTTTTCATTTGCTTTTATTTTTTTTTCTTGCTTTTCTTTTTCATCCTGGATTTTATAAATTTTGCTTCTGAGACAGTGTAAAGGAGGTTTCTTAATGAAATGCAAGTTTTGGGTTGAAAAGAAGATGAGAATGTACATGGGAAAAAAGTCTGGATTAGATGCATCTGATCAAATGTAAATGTCCACAGCCAAGGCATTCACCACAGACTACCTTTACAGTCAGTTGAGAGAAACAGGCACTTGTGGGGTGTGATCTTTAATTTTAAGAGAGACRCATATAATTAAAACACATACTATGTGACTTAAGAATATGTGTTTYACTCAAGTGATTACAAAAGGGGCTTCAGTGTAGATGACTAAAGATACACGAGGTCCTCCCTGTGTTCATGGGATCTCTTTCTAGCACTTGTGTTGAGATGGTTCCACCGTGCCAAAAAGACACAGTTCCTTGGAGCAGAAATCAGGTCTGCAGATGAGTGGTCTAAGTAGGAGGTTACAAAGTGATGATCACCATCCTTCAGTTAGTTTAGCAGTCTTGCCTTCTAGCCCTCAAAGGTGAAAAACTTCAACRTAAAGCAAAGAGAGTGTCCCCTTCCATGCAGCCTTTGAATTGGTTCTGAGATGACACAACAGGGAAGAAGTTAGCTCGCAYGTTAGAAATCCCTTCTCTCCTCTGCTGGCAAACGCAGATTTTGAACCTAGATCTCCCATTTCTTTTTGTGAAAGTTTAGGTCAAAACAATACTTCATAAAAGAGTAGTGAACAGATTGATGCATGTCGAAAGAACAGTAAGAGAGTTATTGAAAGGTTTTAGCACCCAGTTTGTGGAGGGCTTGTCAACCTTTGAATCTCGAGTTGAGATGAACTGAAGAACTTCAGTTCCTAACCCATGAATGCAGTGGGAGCTTGAGTAACATACCTTTTATTACTTACATCCTCCAATGTCTCTTTTTCTCTCAGTTTTGTGGTTTCCTGGGACCCAGTCCAACCCACTTGATTTTCCCCACACTTTAAGAAGGTGTTTATAGCACCAGGAAAAATGAGTTTCAACTTGGGTGGATAAGGAGGACTTGTGGTGCCCCAGGCTGTTAAATAGCATTACCTGAGCTGCTTTAGAASAAGGCTTATCCCACCCAAGTGTGGGTTCTCCAATCAGATTCCCAAGGCCAGGGTGTATTTCAAAATAGTGTCCCTCTTTAGGTCTTACATGGACTGAATTGTGGAGATGCTTGTTTTTTTGTCACCAACTACAGGTTAGCGGTCTTTCATGTGCAGTCTGAAGACAACTGGGTCTCTGTCATTAACTCTGTGCATTAACTTGAAAGTTATCGAAGAAAAAACTTGTCCTTTTTTYAGCAGACTTTTAGACATGACACACAGATCCTTGCCCCAGTGAAGAGTTCATAGGAGAGTCACAAGAGAGTAAAGATTGAAAACCACTGTTGAGGAGGACATGTAAGGAAACCACTCTCTTACCATAAATTCATTGCTTCCCTGCTAAGGATGAATTTGTACTAAGTCTGCGTGAGTCTTAGTTMCTTGCTAATGATGATGGTATGTGCAGGTCGTATGGTAAAATTGCCGTATAAGTAAAGCTGGATAAAACATTTCAGACTGGTTTATTTATTGCAGAATACACTGTGGCACCCATATATTTCAGCAGCTCTCTTCCCCAAAGAAGGAAAAACAAAAATTAGGAAAAACACTGATGTGAGGTACTTCAGTGGCTTGTTCAAAACTATTGGTTTAAGCCTGTTGACCTAAAGAAATAAAAATGTAAAAGAAAGAAGGAAAGCTCCAATCTCCAGAAAGAGAAAAAACATGATATTTCAGTCCAATTAAAATATTTCTGTTGTTTCCAGGCTTTTTTTTTTCTTCTTCAAATTTGCAGCCACTTTATTAGTGAAAAGAAAAAGAACAACTAGAAAGCTCACTCAGGTCAACCCGAGACGTTGCTCCTTTTGATTCTTGTGGTTCAGCTTGTGAACCAAAAATGTGAAGTGAAGCCAGAGTCTTGCAAAATTCTATCAGTTTGTAGCATAAGCCAGTGCCCAAAATATGAATTAGTGAGGTAAATTCAAACATTATTGTTAATGTTTGCTACTTTAAAAAATCTTGTAAGTTTTGGGGGTAGCAAARCGTTTTACGTTAAACTTGAGCTGAAATGCGTCCCCATGCATGAACTTACGTGGGCTGGAGTGACCACTTGAACCAGATGTTTTGTATTGGAGTATTACCCCTGGAAATATAGAAATCTGAGAATTGAAAAGGTATTGGAGATAATAGTGAAGCAAAGGCAGGAATGATGTCAGAGCAGAACGGAATAACATGTCAGCTATGGAAAAATTTGATAATTAAAGTCAACCAAATGGTGTAGAATATCTTACTATACATGAATATGGAGAATGTTTTCTGTAGGATAGTCAAAGAAGTAATAATAATAATTCCCACCTGGATTTTTTTTATGYTACCACAGCATAAATATATTATCCTAATAATAATAATTAAAAATACAACTATTAAATACATATCCAGGGCAGTTTTTTTTCTGAAATGAGATGATTTAATCAAATTCTCACTGGAGGAATATTTAATATGGCTTCTGAATCAACATTTACAACTATGATCTAAAAGAATATTAAAAAAAAAAAAGAATTGGGGCTTTCAAGGGAAAGGAGACAAAATTTATATATATCACTTAGCCTCCAGTTAACTTGAATGTTTCTTTGAGTCTCCATGTCTTAACTATTAAGCAAAATCAATCCTGACTATTTCAATGAATAAAAAAGTAAATGAAAGGTTAAACTTTACAAAGCAATATGTGAACGTGGAGAAGAGAGGAAGAAGACATGATAGCTCATAAGTCAAAAAAAAAAAGCTTTTTTGTAAGCTTCACTGGTTAAAAAAAAGTTGAATTTTTGTAATTCTTTGGCTGTATTATCAGACAAGGCTGTTGGTAATCCTCCCAGGAGGTAGATGATCTATAGGTATTTAATGTATTCATGAAATCTATGCAGTGTATTGGCAGAATTCAGAGCCKGGAGTGAGGAGCTCCCAAGTGAGTGTTGCTGAGCCAGGGGCCCTGTTGACTTACAAATCCAGCACAGAGAAGTACGTGCAAAGCAGCGTATGTGCTAGGCAACTGAGCTGTGTGTATCAACACATGTCAGAAAACGTCCCCTTATTATTTCCCACCTCGGGCTGCCTGGGATATGCATGGAAATGCATGTCTAAAAGTTGGATGTGACTCACAAGAAGACAGGTGAACAAGATGCTATTGCTGCCAAATCTGACAGGAACATTATTCTGTGCAATATTTCCTGTGGCCAGGTTGTACTCCTTTTGCCCTCTTTTTTGTTTTCAGGTAGCTCTTTTCTACAGCTCTGTGCCATTACAGCTGCCTTCAGCAGCGTAGCGAAAGGCTTCCTAAAGTTGTTCAGTAATGAGATGGCATCTGTTTCAGTTTCTCTGCTCTCCTTTTTTTCCTTTTTTTTTTTTTTTTTTTTTCCATTTTGACTTTTGCTGTACATTGAGGTGCTGGGACTCTGCTGTCACTCGGGGGACAGGACCCTGGGCTGAGAGTCAGATCTAGGAGCTGTTACTCTTGATCAGAATAGAGACTCCTCCAATACTGTGACAGCCACTAGTCCAGGATTACTCAATGTGTCTAAGAACTTAAGATCATTGGTCTCACTCTGATTCCAAATTAGCTTGCTTTATTTGTAAACCAAAAAGCTGAATCTTTCTTCTATACTCTGGATTAGTAACTACTTACTCTCTGAAGCTGTGAAGTCTACCAGCCAGAAGTATGTCACAGTGACTACGCTGAGACCCATAACTCCCATATGAGTAAACGGTTGTTGTTGCATTGATACCAAGTGTGGTGAAGCTGATTCAAGCCAGCTGGACATGGTCTTATAGTTTATTTAACAGTAAACTATCTAAAAAATATTGATTTGCACTGTCTGTGCTTCTGCTCTCTGTCTCTGACCTGTGGCCTCCTCTTGTGTAAACTTACATTCTTTGGTTGGTGAGAGACATAATGATGGTCTGATTCCATGAGCTGGATTCAAGTTTGTTTAAAAGGCCWCTCCAAGGACACTTCACCCACTGAAAGTCAATGATGATGGTCCTTGTAAATCTGATGCTAATAGCAACATTGTGACCTGCCCAGCAATGTGGCAGTGCTGACCAGAAAAGCAGAGACTCGAATAACATGAAGATCGTTTTAACACATTTACATTTATACACAAAGGGATTTCAAAGCGAGCTTGTAATATAGCAAAACTTCTTTCCGTCTGCCGTGGACTTGCAGTGGAAGGGGCTGGCTCAGTACGGGGAGGTCCATCTTAGAATCCTCCACTGGCAGGAAGAGGAAATTTGTCTCTCCTTGCGCCTTTGCAGAAATTAACTTGAGGGGAGGAAAAGAATTACAATAGAACCCAAGGGAAAAATTTGTCTTCTGCTATGGCATTGGTTTCCCCATAGATAACAGATGTATGTTGAATTTTTAAAGGCCTGTTTCTCTTCAYCCAAAGAAAAATCCATCTGCATGAGTCATGCAAAAGGCAAGCTTTTTGGAGAGGACAGAAGGAAAAGTTGTAATCACCACTAAGAATGGAAGTTGCTGCATTCTCCTAGGCTGACAGAAAAACATAGGGGAGTGTGAGTTATCACTAACAGCTTTCTCAAAAATTGAGAGAGAAAGAAACAGACCACTAYCCTTTTGGAGAGTGAGCTATGTGCATTTCAGTGAGAAGCACCTCAGGGCAAATTCCATTAAATGTTTAATAGTCTTTGAAACACCAGGACCAGAGCTCACTGGTGGAGTGACTGGCCCTTCGATGCCTTGGAGCTGGTAGACCAGTCCTGCAGAATGACCCAGACTTTGTCGAAGAATAACTGTGTGACCAGACAGAGGAGTGTGCAATTTTGGGAAGAGCTGTAGTGTACGTACTGGGATGCAGCGCCATACACGCAAAAACAGGTCTTAGTGAGAGAGCACGCAGCGGACTGAGGCTGGGTTTGAGGGCACCCAATCAACCTGACACACAGCTGGGTGAAGAAGGTGAGAAAACCAGCCTTTCTCACCAGCAGGGGATTTCTGGGGATTTCCTCATGCTCAGCTGTGCCCTTCCCAGCTCACTCCCTCAAAACATTCAATATCTTCCATTCCTTTTTCCTTCTAGGAAAAGGGGCTATTACTGCCTATTGGACAGGTCCTGAAGGACAATATGGGATCATTGAGGATGGTGGCCCAGTTCTCTATTGCCCTAAAGCCTGGGCTGTGCCCAATATCTTTGTAGAAGGGGATGTTTCTACCTCTGAGTCTGACAACCTGTGGGTTGTCAGAATCACTCCCCAGTCTCTAGAATTAGGGCACAACATGATTAACTCAGGCACATAAAGCCTCACGCTCTGGGTAGGAGTCACTGCACAAAACCAGACATCTAAAAGAAAGGGGTCTAAGACAGATCAGATCAGTCGCCTTCTGGAGGTGCCTATCTCTGCTGACCATGAAGAARGTCAAGAGAAACTAGTTCATACTCAGATGTCCAATATGAGGTGATTGCCAGTCTATTCAAAATAACAATATGAATATATGTTGTATCCATAGTTCTTTTTGAAGACATGAACTTGCAAGTTAGAGCCTGAAACCACTGTACCTTTCTAAAATGATCAGCTAAATTAAAAGATAAGCAAAAGCAATATGTAAAATTCCTGCAAGTAAAATGATGTAAGAGAAATGGCCACCGAGTCAAATTATTGTTTTTAAGCCTTATGCTAGGAAAGTAGTGAAATCCTACAACTCTGCATGGAAATATAGGTGGTTTTGATAAGTGAATTTTAAGCCAACCTGTGAAAAGCAGAGTTGACATCCTTGTAGCCTACTACAGAGACACTGAGATCCTTGTCACTTATTAAAGTTTTATTTTGTTCCCCCACGAACAAGGCAATTAATTATTTAGAATACCAATCAATCAGGGGTTAGATGTACTAATCAAACACATTCCAGCTGCTAAGTATTGCTCACTTAAGACATTGATCAGCTGTAGGATGCTCTGTAGACCATTTAGATGAGTATTTTCTGACAGCATGCTTTAWAACCCCTTGAGGTCAAATCTTTGACACCGTCTGCTGGACCATGTGGAGGGTTGAATGCCAGACTGTCTGACAGACTGTAATTATTTTCTGTCCTGATGCCCTTTCTGCAGTCATTAGGGGATCAAATTTCTGAGAAAGCCAGAAAAGTTCCTTGTACAGCAAGCAGCTAATGGGCTGAAAATGTGTTTCTTTTGTTATGTTGATGATTTGCCACTGGATGTTGTTTGAAGCCTAGAAAGGATTATTTAGGGCTAGCTCCATCGGAAACCTCTGTTCTTGTCTTGTGTGGCTCTATGTTTTCTTGCTATTTCCCCCACATGAGAAGACCTACGGTCAATATTTAAATGCATTGGTCTGTTGGTATCTTCAGTTGCTCTGGTAAGGACAGATATAATGAGGAGCACCAGCAAAGTGCTGATCCAGGACTGTCCAGCTAGATGCCGAATGAGCATGAGGACGTCTAGATTTCTGGCTTACAGGACAATGTCCTGACTGTTCGCATGAATAGCTAAGAGAAATTAAGACGACATTTCCCAATAAATAATTAAAGAATGAGACACATTGTTTGCAGTCCTAACATGACTGCAAATTTAGGCTATTGCCTAGCAAGTTACTATATGAATTCCCCTTACGTTGACCCCTGTAGTAATTGGAATTTCAATTATTCATTTTCAATTACAAGCATGGCATGATGATCACAAATGTCATTAAGTATTAAATTACATCTAATGATAGATGGATGGAAGGATAGATAGATGCTTCTCTAGATCTTTTCTTTATTCAATGCCAGTAAATCTTATGGAAGTTTTTTTTTAAATACTCAAGAAGATGGTAACATGTCATTTATTTGCATCAGATAAAGCCTTTTTTGTGCACATTACTTGAGCGTAGTGTTAGTTTTTGTCATTTGTGCCATTAAGATAAGTGATGCCCAATGTGTGTGTGTGTGTGTGTGTGTGTGTGTGTGTGTGTGTGTGTACAAAGATGGGTGTTCAAAGTGCAGTGAGTGTCAAGACAAAAGGAGGCCATTTACTGCCTGCCTTATTAGAGATGATACCCCTGTGATCGTAATTGGGACCTCAGTTTAACTGCCTGCTCGATGTCTTTCCACCACGCACTAGCATGTAGAGTGAGATAAATCAAACATCATGTTTTGGCAAGATGTCATTTTGGGTGAGAAGGTGACACCATGAAACATGCCTGACCTCTGCTAGGTGACCCACATTGAGCTCTCTGTGCTTTTGAGCATGTGTGAGGGGGCA
Source organism: Rhea americana (assembly GCF_003343005.1). Taxonomy (NCBI): domain Eukaryota; kingdom Metazoa; phylum Chordata; class Aves; order Rheiformes; family Rheidae; genus Rhea; species Rhea americana. The sequence continues at coordinate 824,994 of NW_028185572.1, read as the reverse complement.
CRTACCTCCGCTGTGAGGTGGGTTTTGTCATTCTGCATGTGGTCCAGAGCATCCATGTGCTCCATCTAAGCCAGCAGGAATACAAGCAAAAAGGCTCTGGTCAGATGAGACAGCCCAGATCTGCTCATAATGAGCCCACGCTGCTGGTGTGGACATGGAATATATGGATCATCTGGACATGACTTGCTGGCTTTCTGGAGCACGGAGGCTGGAGAGCTGTGGCAATGCTGGGGAGAGGCTTGCAGCTGAAACACAAGCTGTTTTAGCCTCTGGGGAAAGCATTGGGCACTGAAGGCACTAACAAAGATGCAGTGTCAGGCTATAATCACTTGCATTAGATTTAAAGTAGTTACTATTTTACTTTCTTGACAGTCTTTAAATTAGAGCAGGAATCCTGCTATAAGGAAATCCTGTTACAACACTATTGCAATGAAACAATGAACGTTCATGTATCAGATCTAAATCAGGAGCCTTAGATTACTGARTTTAACATGTGCATAGATGCCAAAATTCTTATCTTTAGCCTTACTTTTCTCTTTTCTAAAATGAAAGTGATACAATTAATTCACAGCGCTGTTTTGATGTTCAGTTATCACATAACTGTACGGTGCTTTCAAAACGATACTGTGTAGACATAAATAATGTCTATAAACTGCTTGGTGTGCCTGATACTGTTCAATTTTATGCAAAAGAGAATTGAGACTCGCTGTATTAAAATAGCTTGCCCAAGGCCATACATTGGCAGAGTCACTGGCAGAGTAAAGAGAAAGCCTAGATCTTATTCCTAAATATACCTTTTCCACCTGCCTTTAGTTTCTCACTTTTCTAATGGGAATGGAGCTATTTTACCAAATCTGGACATCTAGAATTTGAGAATATGATTTTTAATGTTTCTCCATGACTTTTCCGCAGTGGTATCTTTTTCAGAAACACGACCCTTTCCACTGCCCAAGTATTTATTTCTTAATATTTTTCATTTCCTCCTCCTCACGTCCAACCTAATTCTTTCGTCCTCTTCTTCCCTCTTCCCCTTTGAACACAGATATCTCTTCAAGTCCTGACTTGGTAGCGTTGCTTGACCAGTTACAACCTGTAACCCTGCTTGGTTATCAGTCCCTCTACTTGCCTTCCTCAGGTTTCACTTACATATTTATCTGTTGTCTCCTTTTCCACTCGTCCCTTCCCCAGACCGCATCTCCTGCCCTCTGGAAGCCTTGCTCGCAGTGCCCGCAGCAGCAGCTGGGCCATCATCCATCRCCGTGATAGCAGCTTTGCTCCTGCAAGGCACGGCTTCCGCGGCGTCGCCCGCAGCGTCGCGAAGCTGATTAGAGCCGCACGGTCCCCGTCGGTTGCGTGTCACGGCCAGCGCTCCCGGGGAAATGCTACTGTGCAGATTTTGCAGATGCAATCTCACCTGAGCTGACAAATAATTCTTCAGGGCTTTTTTTATTATTTTTTTTTCTTCTCTTTTCTTTCACTCTGCTCAGGTGAGCAGCAAAAATACAAGGTAGAACAGAYATCCTCTTATTATGCAAAATCCTGCTGTATTTCCCCTGTCAACTCATACTGGTGTTCAGTCTGGGATGAATCACTTCTTCAGCCCTGCTGCCTCCAGCTTTTACAATTTTAGTTGTAATGAAGCCTAAACTTCAAAACTCTTGAGCAAGCATTAACAAAAGCAGATCAGAGAAAGCTGATCACAATTTTACTTCAGTGAGGCTTATGATTTTGAATGATTTCTGAGTGGTCCTTATTTATTGACTAGAGGTAATTGCTCACATCTATATTACCTGTAAGCATGTGACTCCTTTAAAAAAGCATTGATTATAGTTGCACAAAGTTGAGTGAAAACTTTTACACACTATGCATCAACGGCAATCCAAAAGACAGGCAAAATATTACATTGCGTGTTTGTGAAAGATAGTAAATAACAGTTAAAAGTGAAATGATAATATAGTTTTCAATGTGTTCAGTATTAACTTTGGAGAAATGCAACAGAAGTAGTAGAGAAATGATGAAATGTCTACAGTGGAGGAGAGACTTTCCATATAAGAGAAAGAAGATTGAAACTGTGTGATTCAGAAAGAAAATGAGCAAGATTAGTTAGATTTGTGTAGAAAAAGATTCGTACTGAGAAAATGAGTCAGGCATTTCCATTTAATCTGACGTGAACCGGATTAACAAAAAAGACAAATAAGTTATACAATAAAACCAGGTGGCAGGAAATTTAAGCCTGATAAATAGATTTTTTTTTCATGCAGTACACGAYTTGAGGAACTCCTAGAAAAAAATAACATATGTAAGGTTAAAATGTGAGAAAGAGGCAGCAAAATATTAGAGATWTATAAGGAGAGCATAACATCTACCATGAAGTGGACTGTGTGATTCAGCTAGAGGTATGGAGCAGGCACTGGTGATGCTTGGATGGGGATGAAGAACAGTTGTTAAGACAAAGTAGCAGCCACATTTTGCGCATTCTGTGCGTAGTGGGTCAAGCAGTTAGAAACGCTGCTGGATCCACGTGATCTCCACGCGAGTCCCAAGGCTGGCGTGCTCTGCRATCATCCTCTCCTCACCGAGCGTGGAGGAGACTCACTACTTGAGTGTTCCTCTTTGCAGTYGTTCCTGGGAGGCATCTGGGCTACCAGGTCCAGAACTTATGTCCACAGATGAAGAACAATAGGGGACAAATTCAGAGAATAGAGAGGAACCTCAAAAAGATCCAGGAAAGCAGACTATGGGATGTGGAACCTCATAAGCTCACTGCTTGCAGTTTCTCAAAGCGTGGGCTGAGAGGGACTTGGTTTCAATATTCTGACACCTATGCACAGATAAACTTTCAGACAGCGAGGCTGTTTTTGATCTTGCCGACTTAGGCACAACAAGGTTCAGCGGCTGCAAGATGAAGTTAAGCAAATTCAACCTTGAAGGAAAGCACAGTTCTCTAGCAGTGAGGGTAATTAAGCATTGCAACACCTTACCAGGAGAGGTGGCAGACTCATCGTCATTCTGATTCCTTAAAACAAGATTAGCTACCTTTCTAAAAGACTTAATCCACCTCCTGGGAATAGCTGTTTTGTCTGTGTGTTGAGCAGGGCTGATGAGAGGTCCCTCTGGCCTTAGAGCCAGTGCATCTATGAATCATTTTGCAGATGATGAGCTGAGGCACTGAGGGTGAAATTCATCCTGTTGCAGAGTGATACTGCTAAGTCTGTGTACTGCTTAAATCCCTTTATGCACTCAAGCCACAACTGATGTTACGGGATGTAGATGCTCTGCGTGGTGCTTATCCCAGGAGATGTGGCTTTATCCCAAGAGTCTGTCCTGACCCTGGAGACTRCCTGAGAGACAGGTCCTAAACATCTATAGGTGGCACCTAGTAGGCAGAATTAGTATCAGGTTTGTTTAATATGCTGAGCCATAAACAGCAGCAACACAAGTGGTTATCTTCGTGTTTTTTTGATTAACTCTGCTCTTAAAGCCGTGACCACTGAGAGAGGTGGGACAGTTCAGCTATCAAATTTATCCACCTGGTGTATGTGCAGTGCATCCCTCCATCCATCTCTCTACCTTTATTCTTAAGGACTAGGATTCACCTCACCTAAATTAACATGTTTTCATCTAAGTTAGGCTCTATTTATCCTCAGTGGTAAGGAAGAGGCACTACTAAGGGAATGATTGGTCTGAGCGATTTTAGATGTCGCCTTCAAGATGTAATGAATCATCTCGCAGCAGTGCCTCTGTTTCCCCAGTGGTTAAAGAGGGATTCTAGAGTATAAGTTTGGGAGTCTTTATTTTGTTGCATAAACCTATCGATATCATCTTAGCATCTCTGGAAATTTAACCTTTGCTTTATGTTTGGTTAGCTAGTTAGTATAGATTAGCAATAATAATCCACTGTGACATGCATTATTTATCCCTTCACTCACTATGCTGCATGCAACTGATTCCTGCCTTGAAAGAGAAACATTTTGATGCTTGAGAGTTTCTGCAAATACTTCAGTTTGGCTTTTGAGAAAGATCTCTGTAAAGTACRGTTGTGCCAAAACTAGCTCTTTGGCTTGGCCATCTCCACATTTGGCATCATTGGGTGGCATATCCAGTTATTTCCTGAACTTTAAAGGGAATCTGTCATTTATTGTTACCAGTTAGATGCCTTTACAATATGACCTGGAAAATGTTTTCCTGACAACTTGGTGTTATTAATAACATGCACTACAGCTGGGGCGTGCCAGTAGTTCAGGAGTCACAGAACAGCATGACAGTTTAATTTGGTACCTTGATGAGATTTCTGCCTGCAAAGTTGCATGGAATATAAAAGACTCTGTCAGTATGATATTGGAGGGAGCATTTAAAAGGATTTCCACACATTCTTTACTTATTTGAATGCATTCACATGTAGACACTTACAAAAGCATGTATTGCAGATTAGAAAGCTGGAAGGGACAATTCTGGTCACCCTAATAATTAATTATAACATTTAGCCATTTAAATTGTTAGATTATTTCACAAACGTTCACTGATTACTCAAAACAGTTCCATCAAAGTGAGTCAGAACTATTATTTCTTGTGGCTAAATGTCATACATATGCCTAGCACTGATGGAGTCATTTTCATTAAGTTGTAGGCATATAAGCCAAAAAATACTGTTATGACTGTCTTATCTGATCTCCTAGGTAATGCAGAAGCCAACATTTCATGGCTGACTTGTCTGGAAGCAGTGAATCTTTATTATGTCATGTTCCAAATATATTTACCTGTTTTCTCCTTAGCTTGAGTGAAGAGGAGCCCCCTTTTTCTCYCTTCTCATAGATAAAACATATTTCACTGTCCTCAAAGTAGGCTTGGAGTTTGTATTCAGCTTATCAGATCTAGGGTACAGGGCTCAAAAACTGTAGATAAACTGAATGTCTACACCTGACATGCATCACGGGAGCAAAGAATGTTACAAATACCACTATATCCCACTATATGAGTTTGGGCACATAAGCCACAGGTTTGCTTTTGCCAGTCCAGACTGTCTCTTGCTCTGRTGCCAATCCCTATTAATTTCACAGTTAGCAATGGCTTTGCAGTAGGAGTCTTGTGGCCGATATGTTTACTGTGGTTGCACTCCGGGACTCCAGACCTATTTTGATGAACACTGAACAAAGCAAAAAAAGAATCTCTGCATCATCAGGTCATTTGGCAACTTTCTAATAGTTGTACAAAAATCTATACAAAACCCCCAACACCATTGCTTGGATAATAAAATGTAATTACAAATCAATTAATGACAAAATGAAGGCATATCTGATTTGGACCATTTATGAAGAAGCCTCGAAAAGCTGGACCATCCCCAGATTTTTGTTTAATCRCGCTCTACAGAAAATGTTTTATCAGTGAGTCTGTGTGACTACSTGTGTCACAAAGTCATAAAGGTTCAGTCCATGTCTGCCTCAGCCTTCAAGTAATTCTGAAAGAATATGAGTTGCTCTTKCTTTTTTACAATATATGTCAAATTTTAAAACTAATTCAAGAYAGGACTTTCATAAGACTTGTGAAGWCACAGRTGCCCATTTTCAATAGGTCAACATTATTAACCATACCATTATTAGGCAGAATAGCAGAAATACAGTCATGCAACAAACGTTGTCTTTTGAATACTATCTAGATGTGTTCTATAGCATCATAATTTAACTGAGCAGCTTAAGAGCTTAAAAAAGTTTCAAGGARAGTACTGATGGCTGAGGAGAGAGTCATAACGCATCAGCTTAGAAAGTTTTCTGAACACTTGCAGCTTGCAGTAAGTCAAAGTAAACAAAATCAACCAAAGAACAAACGACTCAGTGGGCAGAGGAGTCCTCCTTATCATCTCTTTTCTGAATGAATGCAACTACTGTACTTGTTTTCCAGCTGAGAAGTGAAATTAAATCGTCTGGGTACTTGATGGCCCACTGTTTTTAGAAAGCTATTAAGATGCTGTTATCAAGCAGAGGACAGCCTTCTTGACCCTCTTCAGCCGGCTTATCTCATGGCCCCCTGGTGACTTCATCACTGTGCACAGGGCAGATGACCAGAGGTGACCATATTTAACACAATCTTCCTTTAAGTGGCAATTTAGTGAGCAAGGAAACACACTGGACCTGCTATTCAATCCAGTGGGGCGGGGGTGGGGAGAGACTTGAAGGAGCAAGAGAACATTTTCTGCTGGTTATGCTGTTTCTACGGAGCGCAGTGATTCACCATCGTTTCAATTACTCCAGCTCAAACATAGCCTGGGTCTGTGAGTTAAAAACACAAATGCACATAAGTCTATCTGCAATCAAACGCCAAGCACTGTGTTTCCCAGTTCGTTCTTAGAGAGATTCTGTAGCAAAAAAATTGAAGCTGTCACTTCATGAAATGTTCGGCTCCTAGATCATCATTCTTACCTGATCTCTGTAACGCTGATAGTGGATGAAACTTGATTATGCTAGTGAGGTCAGTCAGGGACACTTTATGCCAAGGCCTACTGGCCTTACTTTTCTCTTTATTAGCCTTCAGTCAAGGGAAATCTCACTTTTTTGTTTGTTTGTTTGTTTAACTGAGAAAGGACCTTAGCTAGGAATAGCAGCATGGATTTAATGGTCACGTCTTTGATGACACAGCACTTTGACGTGACCTCCCTTCAAGATCACTGTGGTCTGAGTCCCCCACATCCGCACTATGCTTGCACTGGGGGTAGTGAGGCACATYACACTGCCCGAGCACGGTGGAATATCTGCGTGGGCTCAGGGGCATAGGCAGCACCCTACCTTGTGGGGCCAGCAACCAGAACACTCAACTGCAGAGAGAGGCCTTTGCTCACAAAATCCTGGTCTCTGGAGACACCTGCTCCCSAGGTCACGAATGTGTCCCTGCCAAGACGGCAACTAGTCTGGCATCTGCCTTCCTGTGTTACTCTAGAACAGGTTAAATGTGATGTTTAGAAGTGTTTAAGTGTGTAGTCTCATGTTTCTCAGTAACTGAACACCCAACAGTTCCTGCCAAAAGTTGTCTCCCTCTTCTTTCTTTTCTTTTCTTTTCTTTTATTTTCTGATTGTCAGTCAATGCTGTTTAAAAAGCATAAAGTTTCACCTTAAGGGGAATGGTGACAGATAGCAATCAGTCAACAAAAAGAATCCCTTTCAGGGAGAGAGAGGGAACCAGAAAAGACAAATGGCAACAAGACCCTTTAGGCAAATATCTAGTTARATACTTCTGGGAGTCCAAGTTCAGACGCTTGTGCTGGGAGCAAGCAGCCCTTCGCACATCTTGGTTTTCAGCGTAGCTGCTTGCACCGAAACCGCACCAGAGCCCAAATTTTGTGATCATGGAACAGATGAGCGAATAGCTTCTCCATCCAGCTCTGAACCTTTCAGTCAGGGTTTCTGAACTGTTACGTGCAAAGAGTAAAGCTGCCCATCAGACAATATCATCAAATGAACCAAAAGGAGAACTAGTTTCACTCTGGAGTGAACCTATTGTGTTGGCACTTCACAACACTGTGACAGAAGCTTCAGATGTTCCTTTATTTTTTGTTCTGCGGATTGATCCTCTTAGAAAGATAACCCTGCATCTGATTATTTTAATGATCTGAAAAAAAGCTATAGGAACTGTTCATCTTTTTGTTTTCGTTTAAATTCTCTAATCTAAAGCTAACCACTCATCCATTCAAAGGAAAAGCGACTTTTATGGTTCTCTGAGAAAGATCCTTGGCTTGTAAATCAGTGTATCATCATTGAATTTCAATTAATTTCACCATCGGCACGGTACACTGCACGAGATCTAGGTAGTTGAGTGATCTGCCCTTTTGTTTTAGTGGACTGTAATATACAAACTTGTAGGAAATAAAAGAATGGATATAACTATAGAGTATTACTCTGAGATAACATAGTTGTATATTTTATTTGCGCTCCCCAAGTATATTGCTCCACAGTACAAATTCTCTTTTCTTCTCTTCTTCCTCTTTTTGTAAAAGTCATTACAGATTCAATTTAAGGCAAGTAATAAAAAAGGAWAAGAAAATTCTTTCTCTATAATTTTATAGGAATGTAGCTTTTGGAGCATCGGTATTCTTCAGACTCAAATCATTGGCTTGCATTGACATGAGTTGCTTTCATAGTGAAAATATTCCTCAAATGCTTGACTGCGAATGAAAATAATTGTCAACTTGTTKAGACGACGCCTCCTTGTTGCTGCACGAAATTTAACTATAAGTAGCCTTAATTATCCAGAAGTAAAGGGAGGACCCTTCTTAATACACCCACTCAAGTGCAATTTCCAGTTCTGCTGCGGTTTCCATTCATGGAGTGGTTGTAGGATCAGGCCTGGGAAGAAGTTTGTATCTAAGCAGATGAATAGAAAGAAAAATGGGGGGGGGGGGGAAGAAAGAGATGACAAATACAGTGTTGGCATTGCCCTTTGGCCTCTGTCATGCTACCCTTGCTACCCAATCCAAGTACTCGTGCAGGAGGTCATGATTATTCACTGAGGTTTCCACTGAGAGGAATGACCACCCTGGACTTGCTGGAATGATGTACTCGGTGTCTGTAACCTTGCTCAAGATCCRTCCCAGAATCCTCTCCTTCCTGCTTTGCAGACATTAACTTGAGGGGGGATGAAGGGAAATGACAYTATAACTGAAGCCAAAGGGAAAATTGTTCTTTCCGTTCTGTATAACATAACACACACAGAGGTGCATTAGCCAGATTCTACTTCTAAAAATAATAATAATAATAATAATGTTCAGGTGAGTTGACCATATTCAGCTGAAAATTGAGTAGTTTCCATGGCAGTTAATGGTGTTTATTGCTGCTCATCATCCAGAAGGYCTCAAGTTCAACACAGGAAGAAGAAGAAGCAGAAAAATAAGTAAGGTTTTAACATGGTGCATATTGAGAGGGTCTCCAAAACAGTATTCTACATCTTCTTTCTCAGGCACTTCTCTTCTGAGGAAATTCAAAATTGCTCTGATGATAAAAGATAAAAATGTACACAGGACGAATATTCTGTTCTTATGTTAATAGCTTTTATTTGAGGGTCTCCAAACAATTTAAAACATGTGATTAATTAAGCGTCAGAAACCCACTCTGGAGGAGCAAAAAAAAAAAAAAAAAAAAAAAAAAAAAAAAGAGTTAGGA
>NW_028185572.1:746695-815805 GCF_003343005.1 Rhea americana | reverse complement strand
AAAAAATTGTCATTAAACAAACTTTTCATCCTAAAAAAACAGGAAAAAACTTCTCAGGTATTTCACAATGGCTTGGGGAAAACAAGCACTTTAGTCAGATCTGCAAATCCTGCATTTGGCAGCAGTAATTCGAACACGGGCCATCCAGCCACTTCTGCCACCTCTTGCCACCTCTAGTCAGAATGAACACTCAAGCTCACTCACTACTAAGGGAASCATCTCAAAACGGTTCCCCCAAACAAGACAATGTTATCATCCTTGGCCATAGAAACATACGTCCCACAGAAGTTATCAATACCACTGTTATTTCCCCATAAATTTGGAAAATATGACAATAATGGGAAGTATACTGAAGTCTAGGAAAGTTTTGGTAGTGACCTAAGAGAAACCAAGATTTTTGTCTAATTTTTTACCTCAAACACTTGGCCTGGCCATCAGGCTGGTCTRTGTTGGCCATCAGTGGGCCACATTCAGGATGGAGCTGTTGAGGCCAGGATAACTATCAACTGTTCTTAGATGTACCTGTTATTAATTAAAATTAATGAAAGAACATGAGTGCTTCATCCATACCCTGGAGTAAAGAGGCAGCTACCTTGTCCAGGAGCTGGGGAGGCAGATAGGTGTTTACCTGCCATCACATTTGCTAAGGTAWATCATACATTTCTGCTGATATTGGAGGATGAAAATACATGCATTTTTTTTTTGCTTTGTAATGACTAGTCAAAGTTCACTCGGGGTTTCCTTCCAACTAACTCTTGAAGCAATGGCACCACAGGTTTTAACTACACAGAGAGGAGGACAATGGCCACAACTGCCGGTTGGGAGCACAGTGTCATTGTCTTTTTTTATTTTGGGCTCTTTTATTAAACCCTCTCCTCCTTTTTTTCTTATTTTTAGGCCTTTGTTCTCTGTCTTTCAGCAGATAGTTTTGTTGTACGGTTATAAATAACTTCATGGGTTGTTTTTCCTTACACACACACTCCATTCTGCAAAGTGAATGGCAACACTGAAATCAAGACCCATGCTTCTCCAGCTCCACACAATGAGGCTGCTACTTCTCGGCAGCACCAGGATTTGACCTGGGGTCCTCCGGAGCAGAGACTACAAAAGATTAACATTTCAGTCTGGTGAGCCCACCAATGCGGTCCTGCCTTATCTCATAAGCCCTGCTGGAGGAATGAATTACCTCAGTTCATTAAGACTGGTTTTGAATTGTGGTGAGGGGTCACCACATAAGTCACCTCTAGTCTATTTTGCGAATAATATGGATTATGATAAAAGCCATCTGGGAGGTTGAAGCCTGAGGATTTTGTTTTCTTTATTCTTCAAGGTGGGTAGAAGGCAGGGTGAGGGGGACCCTGATCTGGACATTTCCTAACACTGCATAGTAGACTATAGAAAACTCCCCCCCTCCTTTTTTTTTTTTATTTTAATCCATGAATGGATGACCTCTTGATCTCTCTGACCCCTTTATTTTTGCCRTGAAAGAACTAAAACTAGCTGCGCCCATACAAAATCTTCTTTCGCTTCAATTTTCTCATGATTAAATTCCCTGCTGTGTTTTTGTTTAAGTGCTCTTATGCTGCCCCTTGGAATTGGGCAGATGTTTGACTCTTTGAAACAGCATTTTTTAATTATTATTTTAACTGTGGTCTACAACTGAGGCATGTTCATCCACATCAGGAATAAATAAGTGCTTCTAAAGCACTATTCATATCTCACTATCTAAAAGTGCTTGGCAAGTGATACACTGGGATACAGTAATTAGTAATTTGCATCAAAACTTACTCTGATGCACATAACGCTCTACATAATAAAACAAAGGCTGCTTCCATTTTGGGTAGATTACTGGGAATACACTAATTACAGTTGTAGACCTCTCCAAACATAACCATGTCAAACTTAGGTAATGYAGAGTAAGGCTGAAGGCAGATGGCATATGATCTGCTTTAATAACTTATGTAAAAATGAGTGGAAGACAGTCATAGGGGAAAATATGTGGAAATAATGCTGAAGAAAATGGATGTGCTTGAAATATTGAGTGAGTTCCTAACATGTGTCATTCCACTGGCTTTGTGCAAGCTGTGTTAATTCTTTGCTGCTGAAAACATGATCCTGAATAAYGTTTAGTCCTGGTCTTGGAAACATACCTCTAGCAGCAATGAGCTAAATGCAGATTCTGTTTTACCTAACCCTTTGTTAGGCCTTCTTAGACACTAGGTATTAAATAAGAGCATTTATATAAAATAAGCATATAATTGAGACTGAGGTATCTTTTTGCAAGGTACTATACAAATGGAGTGAATTTTGTCCCGAAGGTAAGACAGAGTTAAGATTTATTAGAAGTCAGTAACATACACAGTGAGTTAAGTTTCTTAGTGCTCAGGGTTTGTAATACTGGACTTATTTTCTCTGAAGAAAATGTATGAATCCCACTAGACCTGGGCAAAGCTTCCCCGTGTCTCGCAGAAGCAAATCAAGCCTTAAGGCGTATCTCTCATAGCTGCATTTCGGAGGTGCTATAGATGCAGGCTATTAAATGTAATGTCCTTGGTGGACGTGGGGATCCAGGCTTGTGTACCCTCTGCCCTGTCATTTTCCCACATCAACGATCCAAATCCGTATAACTTTAAATAATGCCATTTACCCRAATTCCATGTACTCAAACACAAGCCAAATAAACCTGAAAGAAATACCATGCAATCTAGTGCTAAGTAGACATGTCCTGGCAACCAAACCTGAACTAAAGGCCATCCCTCCTGGGAGAAGTCTGGTTTAATTATCCACTTGAAAATGTGTCTAAAGTTTCCAGCACAATTTTTTTGACCTTTGCTTAAAAAACAACTTCTACCAAATGAGTGATCTTGCTCTGCTCCCTCAGGACAGTGGTTAGTATAGGTTTCAAAATGTATGTCCAAGTGTTTTAATCAAGAAAAAAGGAGAATTTTTTATAATAAACTCTCAAGCCCCAGCCTTGGAATTACTTACATTCAGATTCATCTTCCCATGGCATGCCCTTACTGGGAATATTCTGTATATGCTAGGCTAAGTGCAAGCAGGGTTCAGATGTCAGTGGACAAGGCAAGAACTGTTGTTTGTCTCAGAGCTGGAAATAAAGTCGGTGAGATGATGCTGCGAATGAGCTGAACAGGTCTATAAAATCCTTCTTCCTCCCCATCCTCTTAAAAAAAAAAAAAAAAAAAATGATCACTGTCCTTTCCCAACCCTGGCTTACAGAGGGATGGATGTGAAGGCAGTGGGGAGAGAGAGAGAGAGAGAGACTTAAAATGCCTCAGCTTTATCCCGAGAATGGCTGCACTGAAGTAAATTATTGCCTGGCAGTGAATTATCATTTTTGTGAGATCTTAAAAACCAACAGCTGTGAAATTGACTTCTAACCGATTTTAATTGAGATGGGCCAAAACTTAAAATATCAGAAATAAAAAGTCTGCATGCCTGTTCCCTCAGCTGCTTCACTGTGTGAATTTCCGTACAGCATTTGCTGTATGCCTGTTTCTGCTAGATATACATAGGACACGCAGTTTGTCATGAAGTATTAGTTACATCCTATGACTGTGCTGAAGTTCAAAAAGCTTCTGGCCACAGTATATATAGCATTATACCAAAATCTCTCTTTTTCATCTCTTCTGAATTCTGTATATATTTCTCTTATTTGCTTGCTTGGAAGTGTTGTTTTCCAAAAAGGACTTCTTGAAATATATGATGACCCATACATTTCAAAAACGTCCACTTAACATATGTGGTTAACACTATCTTTTTCTCCCTCATCTAGTAAATAGTCAACCTATAAATGAAATCAGTCTCTCAAATACATCCTACCTTACACATAAATGCTGGCCCTGATCATATCCGTTCTTCTCAGATGAACAAACAAATTACCTGAGACTCGACCTAAAAGCTACCTGCTTGGAATAATTAAGACTAAGATGGACATTTCAAAGCTAGTTYCTCCTCAGAAAAGTTATCTCAACAGCTTTTTGCTGGAGAACTTTAAGCTCTTTCATGTACCACCATTGTCAAAGGGACCCAGTATAGTGAATTCCAACTGAAAATCATACAGATTAAAATGGCCTGATATCATGTCATGAGCAACCTTTCCCTTTTTCTAACAGCTTCCATTCTCTGGCCTATTTTAGAGTGTAATCTCACACTTCCACACCCCAGGTCCTGGTTTTGCTCTGATTATACAAGATTGAATTAACCTGCTCAAGACATGATAAAAACACCAGGCTCCACCTGGAAATAATGAACTGGAGGGTCGTCACTCTAGTCTTTCAGGTCAYGAGGTCATTGCAGCCTGAAGAGATAACCACATTGGAAAAAAAATATGAGTGAATTCTTCTTGTTAGATGGATAATAAAAGTGATGACCCTGTCACGTCTGGTGCATGATTGTCTCGCAGTAGCAAGGCATCCTATACTATTTTCAGATGATGAACAGAAGTAATAAATGGACAGCACATGGTCTTATTAAAAAATAGAAGTCTCAGATTTGTTATATCTTCCTTTGACCTCTTAGTCCCTCTGTCAAACCTGGAGTGAGCTTCAGTTGGTCCTCATTCATGTTTCAGTCTCTAACCATAAAAAACATTGGAGGCTCTATTTCTATCCTGTGATAATTCAATCTATCACCTCTTACATCTAGTAGTACCCGCYCTGGTGGATTTACACTGAATCTGGCTTACAGCCAGATTTCTTCATGCTGTCCTGTCCTGGTATTTTTCAAGACCTATTCCTACAATTACAGAAACATAAAACTCTTGTATACCTTGGTCCTCTGCTCATGGGTTCAGAGTGGAACTGCATCAAAAGAAGAGTCTGTCTCTTCTTCCCAAAATACTTGCATGGAGGACTGGAAAGACTCAGAAAAATGCTCAGAATGGTGCAAAGTTTTTATTCCCTTGCAAAAGTGTTGTTTTGAAGACCTTGCATTAATAAAAGAATATTCCTATGGAGCTAGAGCAGTAGAGAGTATTCTTGCCATCTAAGATCTCAAGTAATTAAATGCAGTCGCAGAATTTGCATCATGAGTCTATTAAATGGCAGCTATATTTTTGACAGAAGGTCCTGTTACTGTGGCTATGTGTGATAAACACATAGCTAAAGCTTGGCTTAAAGATCACCAGGGCAGAGTCAGCTGTAACACAATTGAGCAGAACATTGTGGATGAGACCGTGCTTCTAATCAGATTAAGGGCRCTTCTTCTGCATTTCTTCTCACAGAGCAACACAACAGTTTTACGTTTCTGAAGCTGGGTATTACATATTATGTACTATGTAATTATATATTGYATTTGGACCACGCGGCTAACCAATGCTAGCATCTGAGCTGGCCATCAAGTGTGATGTCAAAGTAACTTTGAAAAAGCTGTTCAAGCTGAGGCTTTTAGTAAGTGGAATTTGACTGTTCAACAGTGATACCAAAAAGTAAGTGGTTTGCCAAAAGTAAACCACTTTCTTGTTAGAAGGAAAAAAAATAGAGAGCTGTTATGAAGAACATAAGTGATCAGGAACCATGACAGATGACCWTSGCCTTGCAGGGTCTTGTAGATGTGCTGGACATTATTGGGACCRTAATAGCTGATGAGATCACAGCAGAAGAAGTGCTACTTGCCACTTACTGTCCATCTAGCTGGAAATATCAGTGGACTGAGTAGTAGCTGAACCTACAGCCAAAGGCTGGATATTAAATGTTCACATTCAGGCAATCTATGATTTCTTGGGCTTTTTTATGTAGGTAAGTATTTGCCTTAGAAAGCACTGAGGTATGAAGAACAGGGCCTATTTCATTTAGGTGAGCTTTCAGGTGTTCAGCTGTTTACTTTTTCCTTGCTCATAGATATTCAATCTCCTTTTAAATAACAGGKATTTCTAGGTCAGGCTCTGTAAATTTTGTTCCACATCTTGGGGTATGCACCAATCCTTAATGCTCTTTTTGGAAAATATAATGCTATTTATATGGATTAATATGGATTATTCCCCGTATAGATGGAAATATTTTCAAATCTAAAGCTGTGAGATATTGGCTTATCTTCACTTACATCCCAAGTGAAGTTTATTTTTAGGGGTAGAACTGTGAATGTAAACATGTAATTGTTTTCTGAATACTGTGAAATGTGGGGTTACTCATCTAATCTTAGCATAAGGCTTAGGACTTCTACATGGTATCTATTTAATGCAAATATTAAGTAAGAATGACAAAGACATGGTACTAAGTTCCAGATGCCTCCTTTAAGAAAATATTTTCCACTTGATTTGTTTACTATTATTGTCTCTACAGATCAGAAGTCTTAGCTTTGAAAATCATTTCTTGTCCCCTAAGGTACTAAGACCCCTTTTCTTTCTATCACAGAATTACAGAATGGTTGAGGTTGGAAGGGACCTCTGGAGRTCATCTAGTCCAACCTCCCTGCTCAGCAGGGTCACYTACAGCATGGTAGACAGGGTTGCATCCAGGCAAGTTTTGAATATCTCCAGAGAAGGAGACTCCACAMCCTCTCTGGCCAACCTGGTCCAGTTCTAGTTTCCTTATTTAAGATCACAAAAAAAACCCTCACAAACTTTACAGTACAGTACAGTTGATAAACACAGAAAGACACCTGGATTGCATCACATAGGAATTAATAAATTGAACTGATATTTGGATGGCATCCTCCACGGAGTTGCAGGCTTTCTTGCRAGGATTCAGATTTGCCATTGCACTCAAACGGAGTTGGTCGTTTTTTCCACCATAACAGCTCCCCAGGGATCCAGATGGCTACCGCCGCTCTCCATGAGACACTTTCTGGTTTGGTTTCATAACCAGAAGGAATGACGAGAGTATAATAGAACACAGATGGCAATTCAGAAATTACCTTCAATCTATTAATCTTTGGGGGCTAATATCGCAAAGTAAGGAGTGTAGCACTACTCCCAGTTTAATTGAAAACTCTCTGTATAAAGGACAATTAATGAGAAATGAACAATTTGGTCTTTCAGGAGAGATGAAATGATGGAACCCGAGGGTATATCAAAGACTCAAGCATTAGATTTGGCTCTCTCCTGTGACAAGTGCAAAATTACCTAGTCGCAGAGATGCGGTGCAGTGTCTTACCCTCTGTGGTGCTATTCCACAAAGCAGACCTAAGTTTGCTCACTTTTGCTTTCTCTCCTCCCTCCCTCAGCATACCCCGATGTCAGTGGAAATTCAACAAGGTTTTTAAAGCCACTGAAACTGATGGGGCAAAGAAAGCTGGCTTTGGCAAGTTCAGTACTAGAGCTAACACAGCGTCATTGCTGTTGTTTTAAAGCTCGTAGCTTCTGACAAGCTCCATCTCGTATCTAAAGGGGTGTATTTGACCTTCTTCCTAAAAGCACACAAGAAGAAATTGGACATAAAAATGATYGGTTGGGGAAGGCAATTTTTTTTTCTACTGATTTGAATGCAGGTTTGGCTAAAGGAATTCTTGAGATTTAATCTCTCTCTGTCACTTAATATATTTGTTCTCAGTCTTTAACAAGGAGATGGGGCTGTATGTGCTACTTTGGTCAGAGTAGGGTAGCTGCGGGGCTTCATTATGTAATTTTGATGGTTGCAAAGAGTTTGGTACACCTCGTGATTTTAACTGTCAGTCCAATGACCAGTTTTGGCCCAAGTTACATCCTTTTTGTCTTTGGTAAAAATGCAGCCTTTGATTCCATGTAATCAGTGACAAAATGCATTGTCCTGCAGAGTTTGCAGAAATAAACAATTTCATTGAGCATAATGCTTCCCTGCTAGCACTTTGTTCAAGGACAGCATAAGCTTTTATGAAGGCTAAAGACAACTTCCATTTGTTTTCTTCTGGTGTTCTGTTCTAGAGGAGGTCATGCAGTCTGGTTGGACATCATATGCTCTCACTTGAGATTTTTCTCATTCAAGGTGAGAAAAGATGAAAAGCTGTGAGTACAGGTTATTTTGAATAATATTTGTTTGGCAGCAGTTGCTGCTTTTTGTTCTTTACAAAGGGATTTCTCTGAAAAAAATGGCTACAGAATAAAACAGTCCTTCATATACAATAAAAAGTGTTTAGATTGTTGTAAGGTGGGATTTATTGATTGTGTTACATGTTTGCTACAAGTTTTTGAGAGGTACTTGTATTTCAGTACCCCACTTTAACTGCAGTGGCTTTTGTTTATTATCTCAGATYTATATATTTGTAAGTACGCATGGGAGGAATTTCATTAAAGTGTGATAAGCTGGAGGATGAGTTTGAAGGAGAGAGTTTTATCAGAATGAGGGGGATGTCAAAATGGGGAAAACCATTTGTGTGTTTTAGTTTGGGAAAAATGTGGTGCTTATTATCTTCCTGGAAACCTGCAGTTGCACAGCAATAAGGGCAGTGTGTAGTTTTTGACTGCCTTGAATATCAGTATAGGCACTCACAATACTGTCATGAGAATGCTGCATTAGGTGAATGCCCTAAGTGTGCTGTACCTGAACTAGTTCATATTAACAGGCATGTGCATGCAGAGGACATAAAAATTGCACGTCAAAAAGGCAAAAAAAAAAAGAAAAAAAGAAAAGAAAAATACAAAAAAAACCACTGCCAAACCCAGAGGATGAGATTCATCTCCACTTTCAACAATGTGAATTTTAGTGTCCTCAGTGGAGCATGCACCTACATGTGACTGAGATGTCAAAGCTCCCTTCACATTTCATCTAGTCAGTGTAATCAATGGAGTCCAGAGAGCTATTTATCTGAGCCTGAAGTAGACACCTGCATTTGGCCAACCAAATGGCTTTCTAGACTCCATCACCTGTACTGATTAGATAGGTCTTCTTTAACTATAATTGAAGTGTAGATAGGCATCTGCCTCTCATGTAGTGGTCTAATTTTAGGTGTCTGAATTTGGACCTTAACTCTAGCCTTGCTCTACCGGAGCAGCAAGAAGAAGAGCTGCACACTTTGGAAGAAAATAYAGTTTTTTATATCATGATGGCCCCTTTATTTCCTTCTGACTCCACCTGGTGGTCAGTGTACTATCTGAACCATGAAGGTCAGTGATTTTCGGCTTTCACAGTTACCTGATTATTCTGCAGGTACTGTTCACATTCAGGTATGCGCCAGAGGTTTTATGTTTCCAGCTCCAAGATACTTGCAGTGATATCTCTGTGGTGCCTTTACTTACAGAGTAGAGGACTCTGCTCTAAAAACACTGATTTCATGCTTATAGAAGGTGTATTCTTAAATTGTTCCCACGGACAAGGCCTTGTCAAGGATGCACAGTCTGGTTTTTAACCATATAGTTTAATGGTTCAGCTCTGAGGTTTTTATAGCTTCTCAAAGTTATGATTTATCTGAAAATTGCCCTTTGAGTCTGCTAGCCCTTCCTTTTTCAGCTGCAGCTTTCCTGCCTTGAGAAATGAGGAATAATCACCTCTGCCTTTGCTCACATTCAGGTTGCCCGAGACGTACCAGCTCCTCTACTGTAATAGCAGATATGAGAATAGGATTTGGGTACAAACTGCAACTGGCCCAGCATTGGCAGCTGGAGTAGACAATCAGGCTTTGATCACTGATGATGACTTCCTTTGGTAGTTCTCTGGTTGACGGTTTTACAACAGCTTCATCTATTTTATTTCTTTGGGTTTGTATGTGCACATTCAAGCACGTATACATGTGCCTTTACCATTTTCCAGGTTTTGATATGGAAAAGACTATGAATCACTAAGGTTGTTTCTTAAAACCTCATCTGCACTTCTCATGTACACTTTATTCATGGTCTCAACCTCTACCTGGAACTTATTTTATTAAGCAAAAAATGTTACTCTCTCTYGCTTCTGCCACACATCTGTTCACTACATCATTAATCCTAAGCCAAAGATTTGCACAGGAAGACAACTGACATTTTTCTTATGGTAGGATAGAGTTACTAAATATCAAGAAACATGGAATTCATACAGACAACAGGATTTTAGAAAGCTGTTGATTTTAAACCAGTGTAGARTTATTTGCATTTCTTGCCTGGCAGCTGCAGTGAGGAACATGCTGAAATATGGCTGCTAATACAGAGTGCATATTGTTTTACACAGGGAAAAAATGCTATTTGTTCCAAATCTTTCTGCAAGGCTGTGCACAGCTCAGATGATTTCTGCTGTTACAGTCATAAGGATATACCAGACAACAAAATAGTACCTACTGARCTGACCTGGCTTCCCTCCCACAACATCTTCCTAGGCCAAGGGCCAAATTCATCTCACTTATCTTGGACCGCCTTGAAACATGATGATATATTTTGGACTGGTGYTTTAGGTGTGTTACTTGGCTGAAATCTTGATGTAGAGCACATCATTGACAAAAAGTTCAGCATTGTCGTGTTAGGCAGATCCCTAATATACATATCATAACTCCCCGTATCATAAAATAGTCAAAAATCAGGGCAGCTAATTAACTAAAACCCAGGATGTTTTCGCTAGCACTTCTCTGCCACCTCACTACAGTGCAGCAAACTCAGGGAAATGACACAGAAGACTTTTAATAAAAGATGYCGAGCTCTTTTCACTCAGACAAGCTGGCAGATGTATGTTCAGTCATCCCGTCTCCAAATACTCCTAAATGCAAAATCTGAAACCCAAGTAAACAAACAGGTCTAAGGCAAAACGGGAGATTGCATCCCAGCAGCCACAAAAAGGCTTTATCTTCTTAATATGCTTGTTTGTTTTCAGCTAACTGAGCAGTTAGACGGAGACAGGAAATTTGTAAGAGGCAGCTTGGAAAGAGAAGCGAGGAGTCTATTTTAAGAAATATTCCACCACTTTTCCAATTATACATGCCTTCTTCTGAGTGTTATATATATTTGATAGTCATCCAGTGGGTATTAATATCAGCAAATGTCTTATCTGCATAAAAAAGGGGATAAAAATGCTCATTCAAGCTGTGGGTTGAAGTTTGCTGTAGTCTGTGGATGTGCGTATCGGGCGCTACTGAATTTTCCATGTAGCTTTCAAGCCAAATACAGGTTATACTGCACGCACTACTTAACGAAGTTGAGCCCGTTAGCTCCAAGTGAGCTCTCATTACCTCAAATGGATTCTTAGTCATCAAGAACTTTCCCCTTTTAGGAATCATAACATATAAAAGTTAACCAAATGCTCAGGACTGATGCACTCTTGGCTGTGAACAGTGGTATATAAAGCTTTTAGCTGTAACCTGATTCACATCTGCTCTCAGCACTTARGCTGATGAAGAGTGACAAGCCCGAACCACTGCCACTGACCCAGCCTCCCTCTGTCCAAAATCATACTAATTATTGATAACAATTTGTAATTTCCAAACTCTTTGCTGTGTTACGCAGACCATTTTCTGAGTGTTTCCAAACACAAAATACTGCCTCTGAGGGTCACAATCTAGTTAGTCAAGAAAAAGCACTAGGAATTTTTAAAGGGATGTATGACAATTCAGGAAAAATCATATTTTTTCCTCTCTGAGCAGCCAAAAAAAAAAAAAAAGGAAAGAAAAAAAAGAAAAGAAAAGAAAAGAAAAATCCAAAGATAACCCCTTCTCCTCAGTCTTGAAACGGTGTCTGCGTGATTTACAATCTGCAGTTTGAGAAAGTTTGGGTTGTCTCAGCTGTCTCTTGATTTTGGGAACAGTCCCTATTAGATGTTCTCTTTTCCAAAGGGATGAGTGCCCATGGTTGTGTGTTCTCTGTATGTAAAAAAGATTGTTCCTGACTTTTCCCAGTGTTTATATACAAGTTTATATTTTTCCCTGTTTCCAACCCACTGGAATCCTATCTTATGGGATTTCCTGCAGCAGTGAGTTCCAYCAGGGTTTCAAGGATCCTGGGATTAAGGGATATTTGAGATGAAAAGTGAAAATTAGTTTCATGWTCTTTTCCTGGCTCCTGGGTTATACTTTTCCAGACTCCCTACTGACCATTGAAAGTAGAAGGATAGAAGAGTAGGGATGTTGTTTATGGAGCTGAAGACATATCTTTAKCACTAGCAAGGGAATATTTGACTAATGTCATGTGAGTGTGCACCAGGATCTCTGCTCTGCTGTTGATAGCACAGTTAACAAACAAATAYAAATTAAAGAAAAAAAAATAACTAGGAGATGTTTGTAAATCTAGTTGGATGCTGTAGTTGAATTATATTCTCTATGATTTAAAGATGRAAAGCCAAACAGTCCTTCCTAATAATGACAGTGTTACTCTATTTATTCTCTGTCAGGGTATCCTGAGTAGATTAAGCTGAATCTTCTGACAAGGTACCTATCTTGGACAAATCACTCTATCGTCAGTATGTTGACGGCTTCCTCTCCAAAAGCTCTCCATTTCTTAAATATATTTCCAAGCTCCACATGTTTGTGAATTTTTAAATAGTACCCCCCCCTTATAGATGTTGACATCTCCCAAAGTCTRCAAAGTCTCAAAGGCTGTTAGACACCTTCTTTGCTATCGTATAGCCTTATTCTGTATATTTACCTCATGAAATCCTTCCTCATTAGTCAATCGTATGTTCCTATGAGTAAAATGCGATCACAGTGACCACTTTTAATGAACCCCTGATGTTTTGACCTACCTTAAGTTCCACCAGTAGTCCCAGAAAGCCATGCTCCTCAAGATCTTCTGTGGATCAGAGCAGGTTGAAAACAGACAACAAAAATCAGACAAATAGAGCTTATAGTCTTGGGAGGAGAGGTTCACTTCTTGCAGGAAATCTTTGGAGTTTTTCAGCTCTTACTCATTCAGATGGAAAGGATGAATGAGTTCCTGCCATAGCTTGAACCAATTACTCACTGATCCAGAAGATAAAGATGCACAATCAGTAAACTATCATACTTATAACCTAAAATGATTCCACTTTAAATTTAGACAAGGAGCATTTTGAGCATAATCCCAACATGTTTTTCATTCCAATGAAAACCTAATGGCAACTTTTATCATAATTAGAGTTTTCTAAACAATCCCCTTTTTCATTATTTCTAATGCTTTTTGTTACAGTCTAACACRCAAGGTTTTCCATTTGGATGTATCCTGCACCCTGTAGTTTTCAGATCTTTGTGGCACATAGTCATCTGCTCATATGGCCAGGAATGGGAAAGTCATGTGTGAAACAGTATTTGCAGTGGAAGGATGTACCACAGTGGAGAGATTTGCAGAATGATCTGGAGAGGAGAGTTTGAAAAGGAGCATTTTCAGTGCAGCAGGGAGGTGCATAAGGAAAGCACATTTTGCAATAAATGATGTTGCATCAAACCTAAAAATCACATAAAAAAATCTATTTACCTACTACTGTGACTCCGTTGTTAATGCTGCTGCATACSTCTCTTGCTCTCAAACCACATTTAAATAAAAGGCCTCAAAGTGCTTTTGATGTGAATAAAGAATAGCAATTCATTTCATAGGAGGGAAAGGATGGCATAGTAAGGTGAAATAACTAGAAAAGTTAGTGAGTGGCAAAGAATACATAGCTGAGCTGAGTATACAGCCTTGTCCTACAGAACAGGAGATATATTTTTGCACAATGTATATGAGAAGGCAGGTTTGGGAGAAGAAATGAAGTGCTGTCTCTAGACAGAGAAAATCTATTTTTTTTCAGATTTCAGTGAATAAGTGATGTTTTGCCAAAGGTTGACTTTGTAATGATGTACACTCTCATACGTATGTGCAATAATTGAGAATGAATCCTTTTCTCTTAGTGCCCACACCAACCAGGATAGCAAAAGTTTCCTTTTCCCCTAAATGTACAAACAGTATCCATCTGACTCTACTTTCTTTAAAATGAGAACTCCAAAAAAAATCATAGTTTCATTCTGGCTTGTTCGTAAGACCTCAAAGTCAGAGATACAGAAAGTGTTGCTAATGATGTACGACAAAGGAGAAGAAAGAATGTGTTGTGGCRGTTTTTATCTGTACTGTCTTTGAGTCAGAAATACTGGATTGTTATAATTTTCTGTCTCTGCACAACCATGCTGATTGCTTCCAAGCACTGCAGGAGTCCTGCCTGCCTTTTAATTGCTTCTGCTTGTGGCATGTCTCTGGAAATTCTTGACACCCTCTGGCTGATTGAGGTCCAGGCCTCAAATGAGGACAAATGGGATTCTAAATTCTGGTCTGCTGCAAATGCAGAATTGCTTCAGAATTATTTGGATTTACTGCATTAGCACCAGATTTACACCAGTGTAATGAAACATAACTGAGTCCACATTAAGCCATGTTACCATATATTGTAAGATCAGCGGTCCCTTTGGTCCTTGCAGTGCAGTCCAGCCCTTATCTAAGTCAGTGGAAGTTGTCTTTGTCTTCAGCTGCAATTGCATGAAGCTGCAGTCTCATGTGCATTGATAATTTAAGCACCCACGTGTAGACCTTGGCATGTGATTGTGATTCGTTCTGATGGCAAAAGCAAATAAAGGCCCATAAGGGAGAAGAACAAGGTGCCTAGGGTGTATAGCGCTGTGCTGCAGTACTCACGGGGAACCTCTCCGTACGAGATTAGGGAATCTGAATGTAGCATYAGAAAACAGAGCTTCAGATAACCCAACTTTGGATGGAAATTAGGACCAAAGGCATTTGCACAGCAAAAGATGATAAATGTGAGATGCGACAAAGATTAATTATTAAGTATGAGCACTTGCAGGTGAAAAAGTGGTGCCTTCTCCCTTTTTAGAGGAATGATCTCGTTGAAAATACATTGTTGAAAATTTTATTGTAAGTCCAACCATACTTGGCATTCTTCAGGCTGTGAAGTCAGGTAATTAGGCAAAGACTTCATCCTTCATTTGAAAAAAAGAAAAGGTCTTCAGATTCTCTAATTGTGGAAATCTAACTTAAAACCATGCCCTAATTCCAGAACAAAGGATTAAAGAACAAGAGAAAAATATTTTTTTTTCATTTTTAATTAAAATAGTCATATTCAAAGATGCAATTTGTACTGTTTAGGTGTTTGGTCTTAGGAAGAATGTGGCGTGTAGGAGAAGATGGGTTTTGTTTGGCCCATAATTGTGATTACGGAATGGGTCATCACTATCAGATCTTCACATCCTCATGGCAGCAAACTGAAAAAAGGTCTCTTCAGCTTCTCTTTATGTTTTCCCTTTTCACACCTTCCTTGCTGTCCTGTATGTCCTGTATGGTAGTCAAATAATAGAGGAATTCTGTATTGATCAGCTCTGAGACTACAGAGGGTACATSCACACTGGCAATTAATAATAAAGGAATCACAGGATCATAAGGCTGGAAAAGACCCCAAGGCAGGTTGTATCTCTATCATTTCTGGCACATTTCTCTAATCTGTTTTGAAGACTTCCTTTGATGAAGACTCCTCAGCCTTCCCGGACAGTCTGTCTCAGTGTTTTCCTCACCCTTAGAAAGTTCTCCTCAATGCCTCATCCGAACCTTCCTCACTGTGCTTTAAGCTAGTTACTTATTCTCTGATGCTCAGCGGATGTGAAGGAGATATTTTTTTTCTCTTCCTTTCTGTGGCAGCCTTTTATGCATTTCAAGACTTACAATGCATCCTCTTCTGGCAATTTTCTCAGTCTTTCCTTAAAATTTTGCCTATCTTTTCTGCCTTCTTTTGGAACTTTTCCAGGTGATCCACCTCTTCTTTGAAACAGAGTGCTCAGACTTGTCTACCATCCAGATGACTTATATACCAGCAGATGTCCAGGTGCTATTTGGGGGTCAGCTCTTTAGAAGGACTTCTCAAACATATCAATTCCTTCCTTAGATGAGCCCAAGCTCTGAAACCTACTGCTGGTTGGACAGAGCCAAATACCGCATAACCCAGTCCACTCAAGATGATCTACTCCTATACATGCACTGGTTACTTAGAATGCAATGTATAACGTGTGTCTAGGCTACTGGCACTAGCAATGTGGGTGGGAGCTGAATGTCAGCTAGGGCTGAATGGATTTATACCCCACAGTGCCCGGTATAATGACATATACCAAGTTAGAGAGCAGAGCCAGCATATATCATTTTAAAAGAAGATGGACTTTGTGAGCTGCCTTTTTATTTTCCTTTTTTTTTAGCACCTGATGAGCATTTTACAAGAGCAGAGGAAGCTGTGACAGTAATTTCCTTTTTTTTTATGATGCTGCATCATGGCAGGACAGCACAGAACCCCCAAGAATAGGTACATCCAGAGAACACTTATTCATCCATCCTGCTCATACATCTTTCCATTTTTCCAGCCACTGAATTGTGATGTTTAAATTCATCAGTACAAACCAAGTGCCATCCACAGCAGCATCTACTGCAGAGCAATCTCACCTGCACTCACTGCGGCTTTAAAGTACTGTATGCTTCATGCTAGCAGGCTCTAACCACAAAGGACTAGTAAAAAAGCTCTTTCTGTCCAACATGAATTAGGACGCTCAGTTAAAAATTCATAGGAAGATTACATAAAACCATATGCTGCCTTTATTTTTCCCCTTTTGCATTAAAAATGTACAGCTGCTCTGCATTAGACATTCCATTAGCCTGCAAGTCTCACAATCTGGACTTTATATTTAATGATGGGGGGAGGAATAAGAGAGAAGGGAAAAGGGAGAGAAAGAAAGTGTTTTAGGCACAATATTTAAGGCCTCCTTAAAACAGCAACATATAAGGTAGATGGAGAATTTAAGTGTGGGAGTTGAAGGTCTGAAGAGAAACTGTATATTAGAAGAGACCTGTTTTCGGAATTATTGGCTTGCCCTTAGAACCTCTGAGCAGTATCAGCAATAATTAAAATGATATAACCTGTTTCCTGTGGTCATTTGGGAAGAAAATAAAAAATCTATATTCCAAATGGACTCAGGAAATGTTTAGACTCCTTTAACAGTGTTAAGTCGCAGAGAGTTTTATGGTCATTCCGTTTCTTCTGCAGGAGACCCTTTAATTTAGTTGGAAGACTTGAAGGATCCAGCTTTATTATTAGATAATTGACTGTGTTGTGCAGTTAATTGCCTGGGATTGAGTATGCGGCCACTTAAGGTACTGACAAAGTGAATCATTACACAATAATCTTTCTATACATTATAATGAGATGCATTCCGAAGAGTCTTCCTGATGTTAGCATGTCTATAAACATCCTAGAGGATTTTATATGCAAGCATCTAAAGGTGATTCTCCTAGGTATAGGTGTGCAGGGTGTGATGACAACCTCAACAGCAGGGTAAGGAAACTAAAGAGCACTGGAGTCATATTGGGTTCATCATATMGGAGCACCTGAATCTGTTTCTTTCCTTGTTCATGGTGTAGAAATAAGGAGGAAAATTGGGTACTGCTAAAGCTGCCAAAAGTCAGTGGAGTACTTTACAGTATGAGCAAGCTAAGTATATTCAATCATACCAGGTGGTGCGTCCAATCCCCAGATGGAATAAACAGCAAATAATCCAAATGGTGTTTAAAATATTCCCCATGGGCAAAGAGAAGAATTATTTAGTTCATCACATATGAATCAGAAAGGGGATGTTTTAATTTCTAGCCTAGGCATATTTCAACATTTCTTTTTTTTTTCTTTTGCATTAAATGCAAAAAAAAATACATATATCATATAATCACAGAAACAATAATGTTGGAAGTGACCTCTGGAGATCATCTAWTCCAACCYCCCTGCTCAGCAGGGTCACCTAGAGCATGTTAGACAGGGTTGCATCCAGGCGGGCCTTGAAGATCTCCAGACAAGGAGACTCCACAACCTCTCTGGGCAACCTGGTCCAGGGCTCCGTCACTCTCACAGGGAAGAAATTCCCCCTCACGGTCAGGCAGAACTTCCTGAGCTTCCATTTCTGCTCATTGCCTCTTGTCCTGTCACATGTGACAGCTGAAAAGAGTTTGTCCCCGTCCCCCTGACACTCTCCCTTCAGGTACTTGTACACATTGATCAGATCCCCCCTCAGTCTTCTCTTCCCCAGGCTGAAGAGGCCCAGCTCTCGCAGCCATTCCTCATAGGGCAGGTGCTCCAGCCCTCTGAGCATCTTTGTAGCCCTACACCGGACTCTCTCCAGTACCTCCATGTCTCTCTTGTCCTGGGGAGCCCAGAACTGGACCCAGTCCTCGAGATGAGGCCTCCCCAGGGCTGAGGAGAGGGGCAGGATCATCTCCCTCCACCTGCTCGCAACACTCTTCCCAATGCACCCCAGGAGACTATTGGACTTCTTAGCCACAAGGGCACATTGCAGGCTCATGATCAACTTGCCATCCACCAGCACTCCCAGSTCCTTCTCTGCAGAGCTGCTCTCCACAAGGKCAGACCCCAGCTTGGACTGGTGCCTAGGGTTTTTTTTCCCTAGGTGCAGGACTCTGCACTTGCCCTTGTTGAACCTCAGGAGGTTCTTCTCCTCCCAGTTCTCCAGCCTGTCCAGGTCCCTCTGAATGGCAGCATAGCCCTCTGGTGTGTCACCCACTCCTCCCAGCTTGGGATCACCAGCAAACCTGCTGAGGAGGCACTCTGTCTCCTCATCCAGGTCATTGATGAAAAAGTTGAACAGGATGGGACCCAGGACTGAGCCCTGGGGGACACCACTAGCCACAGGCCTCCAACTAGACTCCAGACATCTAGATGATGACCCTCTGAGCTCTGCCTTCCAGMCAGTTCTCAATCCACCTCACTGTCCACTCGTCTAACCCACACTTCCTGAGCTTCTCTAGGAGGATGTTATGGGAGACAGTGTCAGAAGCCTTGCTGAAGTCAAGGTACACAACATCCACTGCTCTCCCCTCATCTACCCAGCCAGTCATATAGCACTAGAGTCTATTCTTTCCCTACATATTTGATCCACAAAAAGCAATCTTTCATTTTCAATATGTGCTTATTTCTTTTTGGCCTCATCCAGTGTTAAAAAAACTCAAGCAGTGCACATTCTCAGGTTGATTATAGTTCTTCACAGTTGTACAAGATGAGGAAACAGAACAAACAATTTTTTGTTTTGAATCATGAATAAAAATTTAATACAAAACATCTTGAAATGTGTGATGCAGTCACCTTTGCTAAGCTGCATGTTTAATTAACCACTGCCTGAGTGCAGGTACCAGGTAAAAAGAACACACATTAAAGTGTCTTAATTAAATTAAGTGCAGTATGGCTGCATTTAATTGTTTACAGGACATGCTTTCTCAGTGTTTTTATTCCTACGTGTCTTGTTCTACATCATCAAGTAGAGGGAATTCTTCTGAAATATCTTTTATTCACTGGAAAATACAGAGGTTTATCCCTTTGTTTTGGGGGCCAGGTAAAATTTAGCATGGTGCTGTGCTTGTCTAAATATGCTGCAAGATGAGCATACCAACATAAGGAGAGTCACAGTGAATAGTGTGAATATATCCTAACTTAAGCCATGCTCTCTTGAAATTTATACTGCATATAGTGCACCACACAGAGCTCTCTGCATTGTGGTCTTGATCTGGAAAAGGATTTTATACATGAGTGTACGTAATGTCTTTGAACTTGTCACTGATGATTAGGTCTTTGGTAGTTTCATAGAAGCTGGTGGGTTTCTAACWGTTTAGAAGAGGTATTTCCTAAATTAGTAGTGCTGGAATTGACCACTATCATGTGGAAATAAACACTGCTTGTAGATGAAACAGATATTAATAAAGTAAATGTTTCCAAGTTTGTTCTAATAACAGAGCAAAATGAAAAGAACTCTTCTGAAAGGGCAAGACCTAGATTACAGCCTCGAGCAGATGTCATGGCCAGACATAATCTCTTCTTCCCTAAGGAGTACAGCTGTCACGCTGCAAAAGCTTCAGGTACATGAGCTGTGAAAAAGGACCCGTTCCTGCAGACCTTAAAGCAGCACCTTGAACTTTGTGTCTCAGGAGCGCAGTTCACTGTAAGTGTGATACAGTCTGAGTGGACATCCTCTATGTGTCAGCAAGACACAGCGCGGCTCCCACTTCGGTCTGTGCCAAGGCCTGATCTGGAGAAAGGCTGAGGTGAACTTTGGGTAGATGGAGCTGTTGCGGTAGTGCCTRTTTCTGTGAAGTTGAACTTGATCACAATCTTAATTTTGAATCYGATACAGCTAGATTTGGTAGCACCAGTTTTGGCCGTTATGGGTCAGATTGCCTCCTCATGCTGCGGGGACACCTTCCTTAGTTCCCAAGGCTGGTTCCTCTCTACAGCGATGAAGCACAGTTCGAGGCACCTCAGCCTCGTGTTTGCAGCAGTATCTTAGATACTCCAGAGGAYAGAGAAGGTAATCAAAAGCGCATCCTCTGTGAAAGCAGCTTTGAGTGGGATTTTTTAGGAGCCATTCCAGCAGCGTTGTCTGGAAAATATGCTGATTTACCACTTCTCAGTGATATCTCAGTCCTGGCTTCTCTCCAGCTAGCCTCTCCCATGCTGGAGCTTGGTTTGACCAGTTTTGGTCTCTCTGCTTCAGCAAACGATGYTGCCAGCGCTGCCTCTGATTCTGCATCCCAAATGCCAAACACAGCTYTGTGTGATGTTGCAAGGTTGAAAACCCACAGCAAGGCTCCTGGCCAGGCTCCTTGGGCACTGGTCCCCTTCAGAGAGGTGACATCACTGGCAGCACAGCACTGGAGGCCTCTCTGCATCTGTTCTCTGCTGACTTCAGGCACAAATGGCTCATTGCTCAGGCCCCAGTCAGAAATGAGCAGGAAAAAGGACCACAGAGTGAGCTTTTATGCCCAAAGTCAAGCCACATAGATAGAAGAGTGTGAAGTAGTATCATCAGCTGAAGTCATACTCAAGGTATGAGATTCCATGTGCTGCTGAGCTTCTCCTCATACAGGCATCTTAGGCTGGGGTTCTGGGCAGTAATATTAACTTCTTAATTTTTATAAGCATGGAAGATCTGACTTTATTATTATCCTCATGTACATAGAGGCATCAGTCTCTGTCATGGGCTTGAGATGTCAAAATGGGCAGGGATGATGTGAAAACTTCCCTTTAGACTCCATCCTTAGCAAAGCTTAAAGAAACCTCACATTGCACCAATGTTTCAAAAGGGTAAATGGAACAACCCAGGTAATTATAGTCTTGTCAATTTGACATTGATCCTAAGCAAAATAATGAAATGGCTGATGCAGGGCTCAAAAAATAAAGACATACAGGAGGCTAATATAATTAATGCCAATCAATGTAGTTTCCCGAAAAAAAAATGTATATCTTGTCAAAGCATTCAAAAGTCTTTTTTTTTATGAGATTACAATTATGGTAGAGAAAGGTAATAGTTTTGATGTAATAGACTCAGATTTCTGTAAGGCTTGACTTTGTGCTGCATGACATGTTGATTAAGAAACCAGAATGATACAAACTCAAACCAGAACTTATTAAAAGTTTAAAAAGTGGCTAAATATTAAATCTCAAAATCCATTTGTGAATGGAAACATCTAGCAGGGTTGCTGCTAGTGGGCCAAGCACATATCATTTACTGAGCTTCCACTGTTTCATATTTTGAGCAACAAAATGGAAGAACTTGTATTCATTACTGATAAAGTTTTCAAATTTCAGATACTGAGGGAGTGATAAATCACAAATAGGACTGATACAGAACAGTCCAGATTTCTTGATAGTAGGACGTAGACAGAAGTGTAAATGTGTAGGAACAAAGGCTACAGATCAACTCTGTTTTAGGAGGCAGTGATTCAGAGATATATTTGAGGAGTCTGGTTTATCATTGATTGAACATGAGTGCCAAAAATAGATAATGTATTTTTGGGGGGAATCTTGAGTAAAAAAAAAAGTCATATCACTTTTGTGTTTTGTACTGATGAGACTGCTCCCAGAATATTACATTTGGTACTGACAGGGATGTTAATAAACTGGGGATGATTTAGGCAAATGTCTCAAGAAAGATTAAGCAATTAGGAAGCACGCACATGGTGGAAGATTTCAGAATACCATAAATTTGGTTCAAGTTAAAGAAAAGAAAGAGACTTGACTAGGTCCTTTGCAGAAAATAGTGAATGGCTCTTCAGTCTGCTGAAAAGAGGTAACAAGATATTCTAGATGTAACCTGAACATAGACAAATTTAGCCTCAAAATTAGGCACCACTTTTCAAGGSTTGTTGTGAAACCTGAAAATAGTTAGGTTTTCTAAAATCAAGATAAGATAGCTCCCTAGAGGATTGGAGTAGAGTTCAGGGCAGTTAGGCAGGAACACAGAACAGTGGTTGCAATGGTCCTTTAAAATCTCTGAATCTCTGAGTGTCAGTGTATAGCAACATCGCTTAAACTTGTCAGAGTCTGTAGCTAAGTTCATAGTGGCTTCATTGGTGGCCTCCTCGTAATCTGCTATATATGCTTTTATGTTTGCTCATCCCACTTTCCCCACTGAGATCTCTTCTGAGGTCATCTATGCAGTAACAGGTCACTTYGTCCTTTTTCTGCTGGGGGGGAAGCTGACCCACTCGAGGAGGGAGTTCTCTGAAGTATCTCATTTTCCAGAAAGACTGGGGGATGCAAAGCACTAAATAGAAGCATTGTTGGATGCTTTTTGCTCCAGGCAGGAGTGTTGACTTTGACTGCTGGAGCTCCAGTTTAGCCTCTGGTAGCTCTCCCTCTGGACCCTCACTTAAGGTCCAAGTGCCATTATATAACATAACTCACAATCTCTGACTATATCATACAGAAAAGCAAAAGAATAAGAAGTGATTGGACCAGATCTCTGTTGCCCAGATTTAACAATGCATTTTCCTTCAGATGTCTACCAAAATTGCTCTTTAGAGTATAAAAGGAGAAAAAAATGCCTGTCTCCCAGTTATGATGCTTACACCTAGTAAATTAGTTACCTCTGTGCCCCTGACATTAATGAGAGTTGTGTCAGACAAGACTGCTGCTCATATTGTATCCCTGAACACTGACATATTCCTGAGCTTTAACAGGAAGGCTTTCAACCCTGTCCCTAGAGGAAAACGATCACACGGCAGTTGGCAAAGAGCTTCAGAACAAGTTATGTTGGATATTTTTCTACCAGAGTATTATTTGCTTCCCGTCCTTGCTGCTTCTCTTTCTGGGAACCTCTGATCTTAAGTATGAATCTGAGTTCAGTAATAATATTTAGTTCTTATGACATCAAGTGTTGTATGTTTGATCTCTAAAGCACTTTGTGAGCATTAATTAATTAAGCCTCCTCTTCCTGATGTATGGTAGGGATTTGTAACAGTTGTCTCCTTACTTAGCAGATGGAGAGAGGTTGTGATTTGCTAAGGACCTCATCAGTAGTCACTGTCAGAGCCATAATTAATATTCTGAGTTCCAGTTCATTGTCTTTTGCTCAGATCCTTTAATGTCTCATTAACGTTGTTTTAAAAAAACAAGTTTTTGAAGAAATAAGTAGCAAGGTAGTTGGCTGGTGAAGTCAAGCTCTCTCCAAGTGAAGTCTGCTACGCTTGCTGTCATTTCCCCACAATATCACTGTGGCTTTATGTGCTCAGCTCATATATCCCTCAAAATGTGTCTGGACTTTGCCTGGGAGACTGCTTGTTATTCTGGACAAAAGACAAACCAGAGAGGGTGCTAAAAATAAAACAATATGGACAGTCATGCTCAAGTCCTCAAGCCCATGCTCTGTCCCTGGTTAGTTTACTGGAATAGAAGTAGTTTTTGTGTCTCAGTCCACCATGCATTAATAYGAGGAAATATTTTGTGTGCCATGAGAATAGATAATGTAAGAAAACAAGGTTTATGATGCTAAATTAGCTAAGAGAGAACAGGCGATCCTGGAGGGCGAATATAAGAATGGATGTAGGGTTTTTTTTTTTTTCTTTTTTTCTTTTCGTCTGTCTGCATATGCTCTTACAAATGGAGTTACTCCTCCTTGGTGCCACACTGTTTGCCCCTGCTATGACTTTGAGGCTCAATAGCAGCAATGTGCGTGATAGTATCAAAACCCAGGGACAGGTCTGGTAATATGAGACTCACTTTCCTTTGTCTGAGAGCAGGAACAGGCTGTTATCAGCTCGATCCARGACTGTTCGTGTTCGCCCTGCTGCCCATCTATGACAGGAGGGGAGTTCCATGTGTTTTTTTCTCTTCATTTCCGGTTTGACTATTGCATGCCTCCATTTGGGTGYGAGTCACTCTTGAAAAGAGCACAGCTGTCTCTATCAGGAAGGTACTCAGGTGATGCCAGGAGTCTTTCACTGAGCAAGAAGGTCATGGCTCAAATTTCCCCTTAGTTTATCTTTCTGTAGCCAGTGAAGTCTGGGAAAGGGAGAGGAGCATTTCTAATCCTGTGCCTCATGTCTCTTTCCTGTTGTTAGAGATGGTATAGCAGATTCAATGACCTTTTCCATGAAGCAGRAGCTGGGGTTGATAGTGGGTGGGCTGATTGAGTTTGCCTGCCTACCTCCTTTAATGGTGGACGAGAAGAGCTGTCTCGCTGGCTCTGCCACATCTCTCTATCTTTACCAACACTGCRAAGCAAGGTGTTGGTAATACCCTGGTGCTGAACTCCCTCTGTTGTCATCATTGCTTTTATCCCCAGGGTTCAAGCTCTCTTCCCTCCAGCATTGCCGTTCCTTGAAAGCAGAGCATGGAGGTGCAAGGGAGAAGAGGCGTATGAGCCAGTGACGAGCTCACTGCATGCCCATACAGTTTCATAAACTCTTGTATTTTTTGGTCTGTTGGTTGAGTTTTTCCAAGTGGTGTTCTTAAACCTTCTTGCACGCAGGAGCTTGTAAACGGGATGAGAATGAACAAAGCAGTCAATCAAGGTCTCTTCCACTGTCTAGGAGGCCACAGGGCCATTGTCTAGACTGAAGGCTTGASTTCTGTGCTCAGAGGAACAGGATGTTTTTATTTTCTGGACAAGGAAGTGTTTTTTATGCTTTYGTTATTGACTTATCATCAGACAGTAATGATAGACATATCCAACCACTTGGACTTGGACTGAGACCATCAATCCATACCATAGACAACAGTGAGTGGGAAGTAACCAACAAAAACTTCTAGTTATACTGATCCTTGGATGGATTTGACCTCCACATCACCTTACAAACCCCAGACTATCATGGATCCCTCCTGCAGTTATTCTAATAAGCTGAAAAAATAGATTTAGATATACTTTCAGAATATTGTTGAGACATAAATACACTACAAATGATGACTGCATAATGTTTTTCTGTTTGTGAATAAAAAATAATGGAGCAGAAAGACAGTGACCCAGAGGTGAAAACCTGTGTTTTCCRTATTGCCAATTTATTACACATGCAAAACTCAAGTATATAACTTAATTCCAGTGCAGCAATAGAGTCTTTGTGCAATTCTCCCATTTGGTTTCTCAGTAATTTGGATTATAAGCATCGTCCTTTCARCTCAAGAGTTCTGCCACAGAACAGCCACCTGGTGTTTGTTTTTGCTGGGAGCTTCTTGCTATAAAGTGGCACACAAATGGTCACTCCCACCTGTGTGCCCTAGCTGCCCTAGTGGATAGGCACTCTAGAGATGTATTTGCTGCTCTGGATCACAGGCATCCTGATTGGGGCCAAACTCCCAGAGTATGCAACGCTCGAGTCCCTGAGCTACTTCTACAGCCAGCAGTATTAAGGGCCAGGTTAAAAATCTGTTGAAATCAGGCAACAGTTTAGTGTTTGGATCAAGGGGTAGGATAGCAGAAACTCAGCTTCAGTTTTTCTTCATGTCATTTTCCAGGCATAAGTATTTGTGCATAACTGTAAAGAACACATACAATAAACCTAATGGTTACAGAACACATTGGACTTAAAATACACATGCTAGACAACTTCGCAAATACGTGTGTGTCATATGTGTGCCCAGTCTTTTCTGTAAGAACCRGGCATACTGCATTGGCAGCCCGAGCCTTTGGAGCATATGTAAGTCTGGCATTTCCAGGAGGAAGTGTTTGTTTCACATGCGTGCACCCATAGAGCTGATMTGCTCAAGCATCATGCAAATGTCTATAGCTTCCAGATCTGAAGCAGGCGACTGGATCCCACATCTGACTGCATCTGACACACATTAGAAACCAGGAGAAATATAAAAATGCTCCAGACAAACCACAGCCCTAGCAGAAACAGTAGCTAGGAGGCCCCATCCATCACTTTGCAATCAGCAACAAGCTTTTTGTGTGATGGAACTGGGGGCCACACAGCTTTCTCTAGGCCCACTGCTCCTTGTCTTTCTCCTCTGCTCCCCTGGACCAGCGTGGCACACTGCAAACTCAGAAACATAGACTTGGTGGCACAGTCAGTATAATTACTCCTCAGGCTTTGGATTGAGGCAACATTGCCTTCCAGGCTTAGGAAAGAGCATCAGGGACAGCCTTGGGCCTTGGCTCGGCTGGACTATTCGAGAATGGGGTCACTTTGCCCTGTGCAGTTAACGCATCAGTGGTCTGTTCCTCTATGAAAAATAGCCTCCGTTCCCGAACTATAGTAGTAGAGCCAAGTTAATAGATCTAAAAAACAAAACAAAACAAACAAACAAACAAAAAAAACTAAAAAAATATCCCCGACTCATTGTGGTTTGGTAGATAGTTCAAGCTGTGATGAATCTCCAGGACAAAATTTACATTTATTCATGCAAATGCCATTCCGTTTCCACCCCTTAGTGTTGTAGTGAGACATACAGCTGCCCTCTGTGTGGAAAGATGGAAGGATAATAAATGAGGAARGAAACAGGAGTTTTCTTGACTGGACTAACAGCTACTCTGTTCTGTGTGGGACTGCTAGTGTTAGATCTTGTGGTCACAGMCCCTGCTGGGTAACATCTCCTTGTGGTTGCTACAGCATGACTGTGTGTCTATCTCAGGGACAACAATGGCTGCTAGATATTGAAATTTCAGTTTTATGTGGTCCAAATACTGTTGTCATAAACAGCATTACTCTGGTTGTTGTTAATAAAAYACTCCAGTGTAATCATTATTTACCTGTCCCATGTCCTCCCAACAGCAGCTCTGGGTAGACATGTCTATGCAATTAGAATTAACGCAAACCACTTAAAACTTGAATGCCTAGTTTATTTTCAAATGGGAAGGTCAGCATGATTATCCTTGGTGAATTCAATTACCAAACCCTGCATAATCACAGAGTGTGCTTCCTGTCTGCTAATCATGACTTGCTCTGCATATATTATGTACAAATATAACCAAAACAAGCAATGGTATTTTCATATGTTTTGTGCCTGTAATTACTTCTTACAGGTTGCATTTAACTTTCTTAGCATAATGTAAATTCTTTTCATTGGTTCTGGCTTTTTTTAAAGAAAGAAAACACAAAAGAATAATAAAAATCAGTGGCAAGCAAAAATAGAAAAGCATCTGTATGCAATTAATCCTTCTGCTTCATTTAGACCCCACAGGATCTATGAATGTAAGTCACAACAGTAGAACAAAGTTGTTAGAGTCACTGCACTGGAAACACCTCTCCAAAAGAACAGCATGTGTAATTAAAGGCCTTGAAATTATTTTTGTTATTTTTGGTATAGCTTCRCTTAAGGAAGAGAGTTCTGATAAACTTGTATTATACATTTTTTTTTAAATTATTATTACCAAACTGTTCATGGCTACCATAAAAAAAAACGCCTAATGACAAGAACTGAGAGTACTAATGCACAATAAAAAAAAAAAAATGCAGTCTCCTAATTAAATGTAAACAGATTCTCTAATGGGAGAAATTGCATTCTGGTATATACAGCCTGATTTACAGCCAGYGTGAAATCAACAGGTGTCTTTCACAGCGCCCAGGCAGTTTCGAGTCAGAGCTGTTAAATATGCGCCTTCTCTCTGCTATATTTARTGCTTTGGAGTTTTAGAAGTAGGATGTTTTTAATACTCTTGAAAATGTCTTTTCCCTAATCCGCCCTCCTCCCTGGTGTGTTTGTGTGCRTTCACACGTGCACACATGCACCAGCACACTCTGTTGAGCCTGGGACTCGAAGTTGAACAGTCTGCTTCATTTGCTGCCTTAGGAGCTTGTATCTCACCRTCTTCACAGTACATAAACACCTTCTCTTCTGTAACACTACGCTAACATGTCATTTRGTTGCAAAATATCATAGAGCAGTATTAGGGCAAAGTAGATCTTCAGTTGCTTCACTCACCCCTGCCGTGCCATGACAGCTGCCACGAAGCTGCTGTCACATCTGGTTGTAAAGATCTACCTCCCACCTGAGAAACTGTAGTGAAATAAGCTCCCATGTTCAACCAGTACAGATAGAGAGCCATGCATCCATGATCTGGTGACTCTCACTCTTCTAAAGGTCCCTGCTCTTTGGGGACCACTCTGAGGCCACCCAAGAGATCAGGCACTCTGCCAGTGCAGGTGGCAGTCCCACAAGTGCAGTCCCRGCACTGCCACCAGGTATCCACCAGTGCCACCACAATGCCATGTCCCCATGTGCCTACCAGCGTGGGAGCGCTGGTTGTCTCTGAGTTTCAACAAGTCCACAGATGGTCCATGAAGCAACCACACACAAGGCAAGTGGGTGGGCTGCAAAGCAGGCTGTGCTTAGGGTTGTTCTTCTGGTTGCCCATCATAGGCTCTATAGACAAAAAACTCTAGTGCTAGGACTGGAATATGGGACCTGAGGTAGGAGAACTTGAAAATGTTCTTACTAACTGAAATCATGCAGGGTCAAGTACATGGTGATAACAACCCCTCTGTAGATTACACATCAACAATAATGCAGCTGTTACTTGTAAAAATAACTGGTAAAATAATTTTGAGAAATTATTTTTGAGAATGCCTGTGAACTAGTTTATAAATATATATCTTCTAACTTTTGAAATATTTAATAGACTTGTATACTTAGGATAAAAAATTCAATCTTACTAAAAGATCAAAGAAAAAAAGCTATACAAATAATTTTTATTGAAATATTTTAAATTTTTAAGCATTTGCATTCACATTAGGTTTTGTTAAATTCTCTCTACATTTATTTAAATAATTTTATTTATCTTTTTTTG
The DNA here is from genome assembly GCF_003343005.1 of Rhea americana. Classification (NCBI taxonomy): domain Eukaryota; kingdom Metazoa; phylum Chordata; class Aves; order Rheiformes; family Rheidae; genus Rhea; species Rhea americana. Next base: position 786,930 of record NW_028185572.1, on the reverse strand, counting down.
AGATGAAACTATGAGCCCAAGATAACGATGACGATCGAATCTTACAAGTGAATCTCTTTYGGCAAGAGAATTTCACCAGAGGGGAATTAAATATGTTTTAAATGTGCAAATGAGAGGCAGAAAGTACCAAGATAGAACTAAACAAATTAAAAGAACATCGAAGATGACATTTTATAGGACCTCACTGCTGCATGCTATCAATATTTGAGACATATTGAGAATTGAACATGGAAAAAGATTAGAAATCAATTTATAATAGAATAGGCCTGATTCTAGGTTTACTTTATGTCAGATTTTGTCCAACGTAGCTGTACACATTTTGGTGGTACTACCTTTCATTGCATTTGTATGAGCTAGATGAGCATCAGACATTATCTACAGGATTTTGCAAATTTGAGAGTGGGATTATGTTTCACATCAAGCAAATGGTTGTGTTCTTTTTCCTTTTAAGAAAGAATCACATGAAATTCCCATCAGTTAGTATCACTCTAGCATGCAGACTCCAGCTACAGCTGAATTTCCAATACGTCAATAACTTTTCAAGCCCAGAGAGACCCCCACAAAGCTTTCCAGTCTAAATAATTCCCTGCCTCAGAGAGTTTCACTGAAGAGCTTTGCCAGCAGTGGGAGAGATGAATTCTAGGGTGGGAATCACCTCCTCCAGCTTCAGACGTTTCAGTGTAGTTTTCTACATGTGAGCTCCTCAGCTAAACTCTCACTGAAGTCAATGAGGGGGCAAAATAGCTACTTTTCAGATGTGATTTCTCCGACCTGTTTTAGATGTCTACCTTAGGATGAGATGAATCATGCCCCACAAGCACCTTTCTTTGCACTAAAGTGAACATCAAAGGACTGTCTCTGACTTGGAGATGTAGTCTGTAGATGTCTAAAGACAGGAGAGATGAAACTCGTCAAAAAAAAACCCACAAAATTTGTAGTTGTATGGAAATTGGGACTGAATTGAGATGGATAAAGTCCTTTAAAATCTATGCTTTAAAATGGTCAGAAACCCCCTCTGAGGAGGGTGACTTGAGTTCCTGTAGCAAATAAAAGCAAAATGAAGCTTCGCTGCTGGATGAYACTCATCTAGACTGCAGTTTTCCAAGCTAGTGTGACATTTTGGCAGGTGCCAAGTTTGCCGTTGTGCTCCCCCTGCTTCTGAATCTGCCCGGAGGGGTCTATCAGGGTCTCTGCTCCCATTTTTGTTATTCTTGTCTGAACACAGCTCCCACTTTGTTCTGGATCTTTTGTCTTTGGGACAACTGTTACACTCTCTGTCCTACTCCTGTCCTCCTCCTCACCACATTGCAGTACCAGTTACTGCTCCTGACTGCTTTTGTGTCGACTCCTGGCAGTGCCCTCTAATTCAGTCATGACTATGAAGCTGCTWTATTAATATCAGTGACAAACAGATGTTTATGCAGTGCCTCGAGAAAGAGAAAAATTCCCTGCAGTTACTTCATGGCACAATCAGCAGAGCCCTCTCTCCTCTGGTGTCATCCAGCTCCCTCCGGCCCTCGGAGCTCCATGTGGTGTTGGTTGTCCATCTGGTCTCGCTTTTATTCTGGTGTTAGGCCGCTTCTTCTCAGCAGGGGATTGCTCTTGATCCTACTCATTGTGAAAGGAGAGAGGACGGAGCCTTTTTACAGCAAAATGTTTTTCTACCAGTGAGTAAGCATCTAAAGAGAATGAGATCATGGGGAATGTAGGATCACACAACTTTCCCTACTGAAGTAAAAAGAGCAGTCCACCTACTGTGGAGCAATTCACACAGTGAATTGCAACTCATGTTGCTTATAGAGCTTCTTCCCATGCAAACGGAAGAGTTCAAGATCCCTCAGCAGATTCTGTGTACCTGCTACCATTGCCTCTTCATTGACAAATTCCAATTATTCCAGGTGTTTCAGAAATGAAAGGCATGTTTCTGGTGAGATGTTGAATATTGATAGTTTAAATCAAAAAAAAAAAAAAAAAGCAGTTGACCAGATCATGCTGATGTATTAGAGCTATTCTGTTATTCTGTCACCCTCTGCCTACTTTGCACCCAGACAACTTCATGCATTTGAATACGCCTAAACAATTTAATGTACTACAGGGTTAAGTTGATATTGGTTCTTGATATTTACGATGGATAGACGGTTTCTTCACATATTTATTGGCCTGTACAGTTTGCTTGTTTCTCTGATTTTAAGTTTTTGGKCACTTATGATGTGTTTGAAGCTAAAGAGAGTGCAGGTTCTACCAAAACACAAGACAGCCTCTGGTCCATCTACTCCTGTCCTCTTTGATCTCAGGCAGAAACTGATGGTCTTAATCCTGGTCCCATGCATGAGCAGAAGTAGTCAAGAGGCTGCTTTTTGAAGTCCTCTGAGAGATAATCTCCTCATCAATTCAGTGCCCATAAATGTTATGYTTGGACATCTATTTCTACTTCAAGRCTGTGCAGAGATGCTACTGGCTAAATAAAATTGCAAGTAAAATGCAGCAGCTTTCCTCTCAAGGATTGGTTTTTGTCATAAATTGGGCTATTTTAACTSYTTTTCTGCCTCTTTTTCCTGGCAATGGAATCCAGATTTTGAGCTGTTTTCTTGACATACATTCCTGAAGTGGGTGGATGAGCATGGGTTAGTTTTGCTTCATTTGGTTTTTAGCTTGTATACAACTTCCTTATTTTTGTAATTGAGCCATCTTTACCGATTTCACTGCTCTCACAACACTATGGGGAGGTTCTTGAATTCCCTTAACATTAATTTGCTCGTGCAGGAGGAAAAAAAAAAAAAAAAAAAGAAAAAGCACAAAAAAGATTTCCTGTTTTTTTATGCAAACTGTGCTCTTTCTGGTCTGTACGAATTGGGAGGCATTTGCAAATGCTCCCGTTTCAGTTGCTGAAAACTGCCTCCCCATATGTTTTCCTGATTAAGAAATTCAGTCCACCAAATGGCAGAGTTTGCTCAGCTGGAGCTGGCTGTTTGGTTGGGATTAATAAGCAGCGTTCCCTCTCCCATACATCTTCTTGCTTAACATAAAAGAAAACAAATTACTTTGGGACTTTCCTGCTCATTTGTTCTGACACAAAAAGTACATTCTGTGAGCTCTTACAGTGCGGCTGACTCTGAGAATCAGAGCACCGGCAGCGCGAACGCGACTCCCAGGCTGTCTCCGTCGGCTGTCGGTGCCTAACGAGGGCTGAGCCCGGGCAGCGCCAGAGCCGCCTAGTTAAGCAGTGAATGCTGAGCGCCAGAGAAATACTGACTGATCTGGGTTACACAGACTCCTACAGGGATTTATTGGTTGATTTTCTTGGGGGAAAAAAAAAAAAAGAAGAGGAAGAGGCAAATTTAGTGCTTGAATTGATAGCTCAGGAAGCTGAAAATCCTTCAAGGAGAGGATGAGCACTGCACAGGCCAAGCAAAGCTGCTGTTTCTCATGCTGTCTCACAAGTGGACCTCTTTTTCTTTTCTTTTTCTTTTTTTCTTTTTTCCTTTTCCCACGTGGCAGCATCTTTAGGGGCTCTGACGGTCTCCAAATGGACTCAGCTGTCCATTCAAGCTTGAGAATGGTGCAGAGCTTGACAAAAGGGTGATGCAAACTTCTAAACAGGCTATAAGTGGCCAGAGCATTTTGCATCTGCAGCTGGACATTAAAAGAACTTATAGTTCGTAAGTGCCCTGAATCCAAGCTAAACTCATTGCCATTGGCCTCTAATAGGTCTCTTGTTAGCATGTGAACTTTCCAAAACTCTTTCTTCTGGGACTCCTGAACTGACTTTGTCTACCTGGTATAGGATGGTGACTGGAATATGATGGAAGTTTTTTAAAATACCTGGATGACGGTTAGATGGAAAAAAAAAATGATTTTCTTTGCTGTTATTTTATGTTAAAGTTCCTCTTTGTAATTTTTTATGCATTAATCTCTTTATCTTCTGAATAACTCTGGCACATTATTACGTACACGTGTGTTTGTGAATGTGTAAATATATAAGCCAATTTCTCTGTCAGGGCCCACTGCTACATTTTAGGTTACAGCTGAGTCTTCATTATAATTCTAAATTTTTTCCTGCTGATAAARTTTCTGAAAAGAGTGTTGTAGCAAATTAAATTTTCTGTGTTTGGCATCTGTTCAAAGGTGGGTTTTTTACACCAATCTCCCCACCCTCAAGTTGGGACAGATTCTTTTCAGGCCTTTTCTCAGCTGTGGAAGAACAAGGAAAGAAAATAGGGCTGCATTGTCTAAATAAGCTAGCTCTGTTTTTTTTCCAAACAGACTACAGGGACTTGGCTAAATACTTGGTTAAATGTGGGGTGCGAGATGAGAAGTAAGCCCTGAATTTGCACAGCCAAGAAAATCGCAGAATCATAGAATGGGTAAGGTTAGAAGGGACCTCTGGAGATCATCTAGTCCAACCTCCAAATGTGAACCAGCTAGTCCAACCTCACTAGTGAACCAAATGGTTCACTAGCAACTAGAAGTCGATCTGGAAGAGCTTTCTCCTCCTGACATCCAAATACCTTCATGCTTCTCAAGATGGTAGCTTAGTATCTGTATTTTTTCAGTGGGATCTGATCTCTGGTTGCGTGTCCATGTTTGGATTGAGATTTGGTGTGGTACAAGGAGACAACAGCCCATGGAAAGGGAAGGTTTCACTGAAGCAGGCTATATCTTGGGATGCATGCTTTTTTGAAGGCCAGTTTAACTAGCCTTAATGATCCGTTTTGCAGAACGATCTGCTTGAAAATGTGTCAGTAAGTGCACTATCCGTGCTCATTTAACATAGCAACATGCAAGGAGCCATACTGGGCCAGCACAGAGGGTTACCAGTGCAGCTTCCAACCTCTGCCGTGCTGGAAACTGTGTGCTACCAGAGATYGAGCGCACGGTGTGCTTCCCCCACACACCCTCCCTGCTCCCAGCAATATGTTATTCTGGGCCTGCTCGAGCCAGAGGTGGTATCTTTGCATTTAATAGCCCTTGATGGATTTTTCTGCAGCTGTCTACTCCTATTTCTGGCATATATTTATGCGAAGGAACAGCAACAGAGAGCAGCCGTAGTGTCTCATTATCCATCGGCCAGGAGAAACAGAAAACAGCACTSAACCTCCAAACTTAGAAGGTTTCCAGACTTTTCCATTTCCAGTTCCCATTATAATTCTAGTGTTTAACCAGCCACTTTAGAGCACTCATATTCCTTGCCAAGCAGCCTTACAAAGCTGCCAGGTTTCATTCTTTTGACTTGAGAAACACTTATGTTTTGTTGTGCCTCTTTATTGAAGGTAGTGTTACATGGGTGTTTCCTAATATCAGCTGTGTTCAGGAATCTCTGTTGTACAATCAAAGGATAATTTCCCCCGAAGAATTACACCAGGCTTTTGAAAGGCTATAATATTTCCTGTTTCATCCGTCTGTAGCCTGTGGCGTTCTACAGGGGGAAGGAAAGCAGCAGCAGCAGAGCCAGGTAAATTCTGATATACGGGCTGCTTGGCAGACTGTGCGAGTTTCACGCTGCTGCCCATATGCAGAGCTGAGCTGCAGAGCCCCGCTGATGCATTGCTGAAYGACCTGGGACTGTCTTCTGAAGGATATTTCAGTACGGGACACAGGTGAACAGCGGGAACGTTTTCGGTGAAGCCCAACGCAACCCCCAAACTGGTGCCTCAGACAACTAMATAAGTAGCTATCTCTGCCGTCGTGAGTCTAATCGTCCCTCTCTCGGCTAGCAGCTCCCTCTGCTCCAAAGGTACTAGCAATCTTTTTCTCTCAAACTGCCTAATTGAGTAACACAGATTAATTAAACTTTAGAGTGTAATAACACAGTGTGTTGCCTTTGGCACTAAAGCCACTTAAGAAATTCTTCTCCTCATCTTCTTATTTCTGCTCTGGAGCCTGCTGCCCTGCTTTGCTATGCTGTTTGTGGGCCGTGCTGTGCATGCAGTCACTGAAATGATCCAGGTGACAARAACAACAGAAAACGGCACTTTTTAATCCGCCTCATTTAACACACTTGTTTAMATCAAAGTCCTGTGGACAGTTGTATTGGCCCATGCGAGTGGATGGAGAGCAGTGGTACTGGCAGCACTGAGGGGCTGGGAGTGTGACGTCTTCAGACAAAGTATTTTGGAAATATAGCTTTGGAACAACCATTCTCAGCTTCAATTTATCTTGAATTTTCCTGCTTCTTTTTCAAGCATGAGCCTGTGCCTAACAGCTTGTTCATTTTCTCCGAGTTTATCTGTTGGCCTAATAAAAGATAATACCTCTCCCCACAAATGTTGCCTTTCTCAAAGCCTATTTCCACTTTACTTCAGGGTTTGTAGTATTTCTCATAATAACAACAAAAACCCGAAGGCAACATGACTGCGAACTATTGATGTGTGTAGTTTTAAAAGCCAGTACTGGGCACCAATAGGACAGAACAAAGATTAATTTGTGGAAGTCTAAATTGAGGACAGTTTAGAGGCAAAAGATCTTCAGTTCCTGGTGSTGTAAGTGGCTACCTTGGGACATGCTAGAATCCCGTTTCATGACAATAAATGCTTTGCATTATCAAAGCCCTTTGGAAGCCTCTTAGCTGCAGCAGCTAAACCCCAAGGCCCTATAAACAGCCAAACCCTTTTGCAAATCTTGGCTTTCTTTTGGATCCTTCCTCTGACAGCCTTTTCGTTTCTGCTGTATTCCGGACCATAAATGCATTTTCTCCCTTTTTCTACTCCCCTTCAGTGAAAAGAGGGTCTTTTATTTAGGCTTGTATGGCAGGCACCAGTAACACAGATTAKAGTCTCTAGACACTACAGGAATGTATATAATAAACAAAATCAGGAAGAATCAGAACTATGGAATTACAAAATAAAAACATTTCAGGAATGAGACAAGTTGTGGACAGAACACAACTACATAATCCAGCCAGAGATCTTTTTTTATCATCTTTTTAGCCTAAATAAATGTGTTTCCCAAGGTCTTCTTCAGAGTAYTGTTTACTTTCATAGTTAGACACTTTGCTGCTATTTCCTAGACGGTCTATTTTTTTCTCCCCTATAATTCATCTAAGGTTATGGAAATAGAGGTTGAAAGACCTACTAAAAAAAGGATTTGCAACATATTCTGCCTCATTTTGGATGTCCTCATATTGGCTCTTTGGCAGCTTTAGTCAACAGTGTCATCACTAGCCTGTTAGCTGTGAAAGAGCTCTGCACTTTCTTCTACTGCTGACAGTCATGCCTGGGGGAGACTTCCCCCATTAATATACCTCCCCAGGGGCCCCTTTTGTTTTTGTGGATGTACAAGGTGATTCAGGTGCCTAAACATTGTTATCTAATGCCTTTGTAGGCGTCTATCAGTGTCTGAGCCTTCTACCTTGGCCTGATAGCTATAACACAGGCTCTGCAGGAGACCCACCACCCTCTGGGGTGGTGGGTGGAAGCCAAGCAGATACCCAGATGACTGACATCTGCCTGGATGGTCTGGCTTGGKGCCCTAAGAACATCAGAAATATGAATAATAATTAATAATCATATCACAAGAATACTGGTAAGGACCTATTTATAATTAGCACCTGTTGCTTTTCTACACAGCTTTTTGGCAATTCTACCATATGTATGATAGCACTTGCTTCTTCCCCCACAAAAAACTGTACTAGCTGTAGCAGTCTTTTTTGTTTGTGGTAGTGATTASAGTTTGATAGGCGATTCCAGACATTGAGATTTACCTAGAGGGCACAAGCTCTCAAACAGCGTGTCCTTGTCTTCTTTGTTTGAATTGGGCCACGATTTTTGACCAAATGGGTTGCTCTGTGTGGGGTCYGACATGAGAACGGAGCGCTGTTTGATGCTCTGTAAGGAGAGAGGACCTGAGTGAAAACCCCGGAGGCAAATAGCTCTGAGTGTTGAGAGGGATTCCAGGTGGGATCTTTATTCTGTGTGGAGGCACAGTGTCCCCAGCAATTCATCCTCGGACAAAGGACCACCAGTATCAAAGCCCTCAGGCTCACAAGTGGAGGGTTTGTGAAAGGAGAAAACAAGCTCAAATTTTTGTGGTAAGTGTGGGCTTTCGAAAAGGGACTTGAGAATGAACAGAGAAGGAGAGGGCATTGTAGACGAATACAAAGTGGATCCTACCGTAGAGAGAGGCTGCATAGCAGAAGACAGCGTTCAGCTCTGCTCTTAGCTCAGCGGCTGCTGGGTGCATTGATTCAATTTGCAGTGGAAAATGATGCAATTGTTTTACTAGTTCCACAAAGATAAATGTCTGTATTTCATCAGAGCAAACACATAAATGAGCAGCAGCTCCATAATCTATCCTTCTTGATGGCACTGGAACTGAACGCATTTGGCTCTGAAGCTATCAGCTTAGCTGAACTGGCAAGTCTCTCGGTTGAACAGAAACAACTTTAACAAGGGAAGTTTAATGAGCCAATGGAAAGATTCACATTCTTCTCCCCCCACCCCTTTCACACTAAATCAAATACACATTTTGACTTCATTTTGCTTTCTGGAACGTGGTGCATCTCCTTAGGTTAGGCACAAGCTTTGCAGTCTTCCTTGGATGCAAACCTATCTGCATGAATTGGCATTAGGATGATCCTTTTTCATAGCATAATCCTAAATATTGCCATTTCCCTCACTCACAGTGTGCTGTGTGCTCTCCATTTCAGTGTTTCATGTTAACCATAGGCAGTGGATTGACAGCCAGGTATCCAGACAGTGTTGGGAAGTGGAGGCAGGGTTATAAAAGGACTTACTTATCTAGATGATATGGTAGGGGTGGACATGACCTTAAAATATTTCATGCACCAAAACTGGACAAAAATTTATTCTCAAATAAGAATGACTGGAATGTAATATACGTACAACGAGAAAACTTTCATCTGGATGGGTCCCAAACTTCTTTACACAGCTTGATAATCCTCCCAAAGCAGAGCTGTGGTGGACAGACAGCTTCTAGGAGATGAGAGTTTACAGGGAACGTTTTAAGCAAGCTCTTCCCTACAGAACTCAATATCTTGAAGAGGGAGGTTTATCGAATCAGGGTTATTCCTGCACACAAGGGGCAGGACAGGTGTTCCCTTATGAAAGGAGAACCAGGTGATGCTATCAGAGGTCCACAGCCCCTATTGCTGCCCAGATAACTCCGCCCACTCTCGGCCGTCTCGGACTAGTATTAAAATAAGAGCAAACCTCTCTATTAGGTATGCATCGATAGCAATTAGGGAGCCTAGAAACAGGTTCACTGTGCTTTGAGTGAGAGGACATTGAACTATGCTGCAGGAGCTACTGATAGGAGCATGAGCACATGACACTATGTGAAATGGTTGGTAAACTGCTTATTTTCAACTGCTGTAGCATATCAAAAGACAGGCAACAATCCACTGCAGTAGAATTTCTCCATTAAAAAGCATCTCCGTTTGCCAAGGAATAAGTTTGATCGTGCTAGCTGTGGCAGTGAGTGAGAGAAGAGGTTGCCCATAGCAAATTCTTATGAAGCCACACAAGGGCAATGCCAGACACGGGTTTGCACAACGCAGGCTTCGTCAGTCGTCTCAGCAGAAGAGCCGAGGACCGCTCTTCCCCGGGGCTATCTTTTGACGTGTTCAGCACCCATAGTTGAAGCGAGCGTTTCAGGATCATTCCAGCATCAACACCGAAATAAAAACAAGGTGACTGCAATGTTCAAAGTCAGAGCTTTCTGGTGCGACATGCAGAGCGAAATTTTCAAAGGAGATAAAGAGCTGTAGGAATTTGTGTCCTGCATTTGTCGGTGTAGACTGGCATGCATTCTGAGGCTTACTGGAAATGAAGTTTGTTTTAAAATCTGTTCCCAAGTGTGTGATGCTTTAGGAAAAAATTTGCAGAAAACAAAAAAAGAAGAAGAAGAAAAACGCTAAGAACTTGTCTGCTAAATCATGTAAGCACCTTTGGAAATGTCTCTAGTGATGGAGATTTAAATGCAAGAATGCAGCCGTGTGGGGAAAGCTAGAGGTGACAGCACCTGCATGCAACTTCTATCCTGTAGACAAATAGAAACCTTCCTTCTCCACACCTTTCACACTCCAGTTTTTCGCTGGATTTCTCATTCATTTGGGACAAAGGCTGGGCTGTCATTTCCTATCTGTTTAGATGCCACCTCGCACAGCATGGCCTGCAGACAGCAGAGCAACGCAGTTGCCAAGTACTGAAAACATTCAGGAAAAAAGAGCAAGTTCGATCGGGAGAGTCGAGAGGACGGTGTGAAGGGCAAATCTCYGTACAGCAGCTGAGGTTAATTATTGGGTCGTCACAGGAGATCTTCGAACCCCAAGAGTTAGTTATTAAATGAACACAGAATATTTGCCTTTTTTACGTGATGCAGCTGAAGCCTTGTGGCTCCCGAGAGCTGGAAGAAGCCCGTCTTGACCTTAACTGACAGCATCTGCCTTTGTTTTGACTCCCTTGACGAATAAGGCAACGGCAGCGTGGTGGTGCGTAGAGCCCCGGGGGGATATTTATAAGGCACATCAGCTTGGCCACACAAACTGAAACAGCTATCGACAAGCATGAAGTTCAGAAGCCGCGATTTTGCCTGTAGCCGTGGCTGCTCCCCCCCCCCACCTTGAAAACTCGCGTCAAGACCGATCATCGCAAAGTAAGGAGGCAAGAACAAGGTGCCACTTCCATGAAATGTATCCGGCGGTATGTGGAAGGACAGGGAAGGGCTTTGCTAACCTTCACGCTAATCCATTAGGAATGTATATAACAGGGAAGACATGTTTCACGTACATCAACCCCTTTTTATGGAGAGTTCAGGAAGGAGGTCTCCTCGGTTTTGGCGGTCCATCACACGTGGGAAATGTCCTCAGTGTTAAACAGGGCGTTTCTTGTTTTCTGGGCTTGCACTTCTGTAGTTTTTAATAAATTCTTTTCTGGATATGCTAGAAAGTTATAACTCTTGTTGGAATTTTATAAGAGGCTTTAAAAAGTCCCAGAGTAAGGATTTCTTTATTAAAATAGTGGTTAGCATAATTTCAATAGAAACTTCATTATACTTCCGTAGATTTTCAATAAGGCAACGTTAAATTTTTAGTCAAGAGAAAATTAATATTATTGATCCCTGTATTTAGGAAAATTTTGTCAGAGATTCTGGGTTTTATTTATATTTTGGAATGTCACTATTTTTTTCTTGAACTTGGCTCAACTCTTATCTTTTCTATGCCTCAGTTTTCCCATCTGTAAAATGAAAGTAACTTAACCACAGCTTAGGGATGTGTTTCTCAGTTGCACTTAATTACTTCACCCGTGCTCAGGACAAAGTTTTATTTTGAAGCAGGAAAAAAAAATAAAAAGCAAGTATATTATACTGACTGAATCTTTATTTGCATCTTACAAATTCTGCAAGTAAGCAAGTGAGCACAAATGCCTAAAAGAGTCCCTRTGCATTGCGAAACATGGAGCGCCAATTGCTTTGGCAAGCACGGCTGAGTTTTAATTGTTTACAATAATTCCCCAGTGGCTGTTTGCATGTTTTCTACAGTATTTTTTTAAAGAAAGAGAATCTTGTAATTTAAAGTGCAAGCTTGAGGGGTAACACATTTGAATTCTACCAACAAGTTCTCTATGTGACCCTGGTTAAATCACTTAATTCGTATATAAAATAACTTACTGCAGAATTGATGCAATTTACACATTACAAAATTATTAACTCCAAAGTGAAAGAAATTTGGGCCGTCCCTTACCTCACACTTGCAGTTTAACTCAGACTTCCGACTCCTCAAATGCACTCATGAATGCAGCAATGTGACAACTATAAAAGCACAGAGCTTGATTTTACGCTTGTTAATGATGTATTTTCACATTAATATACGGAAAAGTAAAATTAAATTAATTGTGCCAGACAATTTTATCAGCTTATGATCTCATTCCCTCACTTCTACCTTTTTTCCTCCTGTGTTTATGTAATCCTTTCTCCAATGCAGACAGTATATACTGTTTGCAGAGCATTTTTTWGAAATATTTGTCTGTCCAGCATACACAATAAAAGAATCTTGATTCTAGATTGTTTTTCCTAGTTGCCACCATAATACAAATATTAACAAGTAACAATAAAAAGCTTTAAAAAACRAGAGGATCAACTTCAAAATTTGATATCAGAAAAATAATTACGAATAGCACAAGGGGAAAAAAGAGRTCAGAGCCTTTGAAAAAGAAATTAAATTTAGCGCATTATGAGTTCTCATAGRATTCCTATTGCACTCTAAGAAAAGACACTGTATATATAAGAACCRGCTTTATCCTTCTTATAAAAAAGAGATTAAATCTTTTGCTATACATACACATCTCATGTACTAGATGTACAGCTTGATAATATATGAAATTTTTGCAAGAATTTCTCAACCCACTCCAGAAAAGTACTGCTGCACACATCCTCTGTGCCCAATTGATTCATTAATGTTCTAGAAGAAAACAGTCAGCTCAGCCTATCCATTTCTCTTAAATAATTATTCAGCAGGAATTAGATCTGCTATTACTCCATATTCCAACAGTGTGCATTGAGGACCTAAGTTAATGTCCATTTTGAGTCAAATTCCCATTGGTTTCAGTAGGAACTGATCAGGCCACAAATGAACAAGGATTAACCAAGGATTTGTCAGAGATTAGTAACAGATCAGTCCATGTTGGCTAGTGGTTTTGAAAGGTTTAAGTTAGCAAGAATCAAGGAGGATGGTGGCGAGCGATAGTGATATCATGGGTACCACGCTGCCTGAGCATACCAACAGTAGCAGGTAGTGTAATCTCATTTGCTGCATTAACTAATGAAGGGAAAGTTGTTGGGAGATTCCATGGAGAACAGGAACAAGAGGRAAAAAAAAAAAGTGTTACAGATGGATTGCAGTGGAGTTGTGGCAATGCCTGGACACCCCACCCCACATGGAGGCACACCTCCTAGGCCCACAGAGACATCCCCAGAAGAGGCCATCAGTCTACGGCGTGTTAAGGAATGGGAAGGAATAAATGCATAGATTGTCTCAAGCTCTAGCAGACAGTGAATGTGAACTCTCTGCCTTGTAGACTTGCTCAAGCTACAGGTTTACTTTGTGGCACAACGATACATATTTAAGAAAGCCAGAAAAGCACACCATTGACATCTGGTTTGTCACGAGGGCTACAGCTCTTCCCTGAGCTGCTTCCTTTTCAGATCTGCAACATATATGTATTTTTGTGGTGGAGGATCTCTCATCCAATGCTTCTTTAAAAATTGTCATTGTTGGTTACTCCACTGGAACTTCTCGCAAGTTGTTAACTATCTTCACTATCCTCCTACATGTTTAAATAATTTTAGTATGAATATATGTAGTTCTGCTTTCAGCCATTAAATTTTGCTGGCTCTTATTTTTAAATTTTCTCTGCTATCATGCATTTTACCCCATACCATGTACATTTCTTTGTGATACAAGCCAACCCTATGGCAAAGGTACAGATCTTTGAAGTTGGCCTGGAAACAGGAACTGCTTATTAAGAACTTTGCCAGTATTTAGCTTTCTTCTTTGATGCTGAGAGGAATTTGTTGTTTTATGTGTGTCTGAGAAATATGACACGGAGTAAGATCTTTAGCCTGTTGTGTAGTTTCTTCTGTAATTCAGATTGCTATATCTACTCCTTCCTGAAAGACTCAGCAATTGTGTAGGTCTAGTTTCTTCCAGCCTAACTTGTAATTGAGTTTCTGTGTCCTGTGTTCCTTTTGACTAAATCTTCCAGAACATCTAGCTAACAAGTGGGTATTATGCTGGATGATGATCTCCAGAGGTCRCTTCCAACCTTACTGATTCTATGATTCTATCATTCTATGATTTCAATGTCCACAGGTAAAGATGAGGACATAATTCTCAAAATATGACTCTGGCAGATTGGGAGGATAGAGTTACTTTGGCACTGTGCAAAACCTGAATCCTACTTTTTTCCTGCTCAAATTGTTTCAGTTATTTATTTTTTTATTAAAATACATTCTGTTTTCTAAGTTGCCTTGGGAATCTTGGATACAAAGATGCCAGAAACAGTCAATTCTCTCTCCTCTAGTAGTTCTGTAGATGGCAAAAGCTTTGTAGACTCTGTCCAAATRGAAATAAATAGATTGATTTAGTGCATTTGGACACCTAGAAGAAGTTGCCTTTCCTAGAGGTGATTTACATTTGCATTTGATTTTTCTCCTTAGAGTTATGGAACATATTCAACAGACTTTATATGAACCCCTAAGTAATTGTTTGGTTTGGCTATTACGATGTTTAATCCTTCCCACATTGGGAGACTATGAATTCTGTACTAGAGGGTATGCGTTTAAGTTTTTTGTATTCTGTCAGGATAATGCAAGCTGACAAGTACTCGGGGAGATGATAAATCTGGACTTGAGGTCTTTTCTGTGATAGGTGAAAAATGAGCTAGAACTCATGGGGGGATTAAATCCCAGTGGTAAATTTTTCAAAGAATCATGCACAATTTTGATCATGTGGTTGTCATAAAACCCAGCACGAATGAATCACATGTCTAATAATTCCTGTACAGCGGTTCTTCAAAAATGTACCTATGGCTCAGTGTTTTAAAGATCAGGGTTAGTGTTCAATGAAAAAGGACAGGGCATACAGTTACAATGCCTGTGCCAAATTTCAGTACTTCAGGGGAATTTAGAGCATCCAAAAGCAGCAAAGTGAAATTCTAACAAAAGGATATTATAAAAGTTTCTTGCAATCATATGCTCAGAATTAGCTTCTTGTGGGCTTGATACTTGTAAGAAAGTGGCTTCAAAGCCTCAGTACCTCCTCTCCTGACTACAGCAGCCTCTCCTTTGGCATATTGAATGCACACATCTTTTGCCCCTCAGAAATTGCTGATGAATGATTGCTCTTTACTGTTGTTTGACTATAATACAGCTCTCTTCCATTTTTCCTTCATCCCTCTTGTATCTCTTCTGCAGCTCCCTTTTACACCACCTAACCATCTAATCACCTGCAGTGTTCAGTGCCTCTACTCCCTCCCCCTGTATCTCTCCAACATCTGTCCCTCCCCAACCCTTCCCCAAAGACCCACTTCTAACACTGTTAGAAACGGGCTGAGCTTAGCCACAGAGAGGACAAACAGAAACTGCTGGTGTTTCAAAAGCTGAAATGACTGACACGCAGAGATTTCGCTCAGATAAACCCCTGCTTTTATGATGTGACCTTCTCCACAATGCTCCCTTTTAATATCTGCTTGAAAGAGCGTGCTTCTGTTTTCCCTGCGCAAAGAAACACAACTACGTGTGTCCTAAAGGCTGTATCACAAACTAAATTGCGGTTCTCTTTATATTTGTATACCCTAGGAGAAAAACCTTTTTTCTCCCTACCAAGATTTGTCCCGGAGAATCGCAGAAGTTAAAGCATTTTGGCTTTGAGCCTTGGCTTCTCCTCCCAACTGTGCCACCAAACGGGCAACAACTTTGCTTATATATACATACATACTGTATCAGCATCCAAAATTATTGGTTTCTTTCCTCTCATATATTTTGTGTCTGCACGCCGGGTGTCTTAGACCACACCGCGCTGTCAGAGCCACGCTTGCAAGGCTCCTCTGACGACTGCCTCTCTGCTTCCCGAGCGGAGCTCCCAGTGATCTTGAGGGGAGTTCAGCGTAGGATCTGAGCGCAGGAGGCACCGGAGGAGCGGTAAGAGCGTGCCTGATAAGAGTTCACACGCCCGATAAGAGTTCTGCTGCGTAGACAGGAGAGCAGCATTTTCACCTTAATTATCAGTCACCTTCTTCTGTGGCTCCATGAAGGATGCTCCATTTTAATAGACCAGCCATGCTAGGAACTGCCTGAAGTCCTGCAGAAAATGGCACTGATACCATCTTTGAAAATACGCATATATARAGCACTGTGCATCCTGAGCAGCACTTAGCAAGCAAAGGAGTATTGAAAAACCCAGTCATCAAACACCGTCCTCAGTGATAATCTCCAGCAAACCAACTCAGTGCTGAGCAAAATACAAGGAGAGTCTTTGGAAAGGATTTGCTTTTTTAGTACGTGCCTTAAAAATAAATTCCAGTATTTCAGTTTGTATGACAGAAACATGGAGGTTTTTTCAAAAGGCAATGATGATAACAATAGACTTATTAATACTAAAAACGGAGCTATATAATTATAATAAAACTGTTGAGTCTCATTTCTTTTATATAGATGGCAGTATGCAAATAGGGAGCCATCCGCCTTGATAACTGCAGAAGCTATGAAATCCTTATTTGAAGAATTTCAATCTGGTTTTCTTATAGCACTCGGTACTCAAACTTAGAAAAGAAGCTTCCCCCCTCCTTCTCTTTTCTTTTTCAATATAACAATGCATTTTAAACTGCTCCAAAATTGCAAAGCTATTTCACAGTTTCGTAGAGAGGAAATGGCTTGAGGGAACCATTTGCTTTTTTTATGCCTGGAACATCAAAATAAAATACTAAATGCGAGAGTGATTTTTGTTGTGTAAGGGATGGGAGTGGCACAGAACAGGCTTTGTGGCTGAGGGCATCTGGCTGGGGAGCCAGCGGGATGGTGCAGAGCACAGCAAGGGACCGCAGAGGTCATCTCAGATATGTCGAGGCTGCCCGAGCATGGTCCGAGGTTAAGTGAACATACCATAAGCGAACTCGAGGTGCTTTGCTTCCCGTTCATCCATAAATGTATCCAYACGGTTCTCAGCGCAAGAGGAAAGCAGGCGTCATGGGTTACTAAAGCTCTCAGCGATGTGAAAATGGGAAGACTTAGGTGGTCTCTCCATCTCTGCTGTGATCTTAGACAAATCCAACCACCTCTCCATGGCTTTGTTTCCCCTTTGTGTTTCTCGTGAGGGACAGCACCAAACTATCAGGGAACGGTAAACTTGTCTGAGAATTTGTAGAGGTCCATTGCTCTAGATAAATGGGTAGCAAATCCACTTTTCTCTTAGTGGCTGAACTGAAAGTACAGATAKGTTTAGCTGTCTCAGGATTGAGACCTCTCTCAGGAAAGGGAAAATGAAACCAAAGTGGAAATTAATTTCAGAATTAATGAGAAGTTTGGTGACTCATTGCTTGGTGATCTGTTTATCACGCATAACTGCTGGGGAAAGTACAGAGTTTGGCTGTGTCTTTGACCTCCTTTTACTCCTTTATTCCTCTGTCAACGGCTCTGAGTCTYGAATAGAAACTGGTGCACATTGTCCATGTTCAGATTTTAACTGGAAACTAGGATGAGCTTTCTAGCCTTGTGCTCTTTGGCTCAGCCAAATACTTCAAAGAAACTTGAATTCTGCAGCAGACAGGACATCTATTTTAATGCTCTAATTTTGAATCTCCACCTTTAGCAAACGACTTTTGCTTGCTCTTCTGTGCAGATTGCAAGAGAACTCTCCTGCCTCTGAGCACTGGGAATTGCAGTTAAAGGCAATACATGACTTTGAGTACCTGAATGCCATGTAAGTGCCCTCTCTGGGACCAGCTGCAGAAAGTTCCTCAAAAGCTTACAGGATTCTCCTAACGATCTTCACCTCTTGTTAGCTAAAGACATACCAGTAAAGGAAAAGTGTTCCTCCTGAACTGTAGTACCTCTTACCTGCAGATTGTTTTGCTACATTTCCAAATACCTTGAAATGCCTCTCCATGGGGTTATAATTTATCCTACGGGCTAAGACTGATTTTCTTGACCACAAACTCACGGTGCTTTGAGAACACAGTGTACAAAACTAGTGCCAAAATTTGAGTGGCCACTAAAGTGAAAAGGAATTCGGTACATGCRTCTTCTTAAGTAGCTCTTAAAAGCTGCCACTGAGTTTTTTCCAGCTGCTCCTCATCTGGTGGGGAAAGAGAACACAGTTGTACATGATACCAATTTAGAGATATCTATGGGGCTTGTCTTTTTTTTTTTCTTTTTGGACACAAGTATTGGAAAACATGAGGGCAGATTTTTTTGGTGSGGCTGTATCTGCAGACCTTTTTTGTGAAGACACATGTTTACGCTGCTAAGAGATTTTGTCAATTTATTTTAACACTAGCTCCCCGATTTTTATTTTTCTTTTTTTTTTTTAAGCTAATAGCAAAAGTGATTTGAACTGACATAACTAAATCTTTGCTACAGGTCTTGGGGTTGTAGATTTATAAATAGAAATCACAACCTTAATCAACATGCTATTTATATATATAAGTATGTATTTCTCTGAGTGCACAGTTCTGTACCTAGACAACAGTTCTATACAYAGCATTATATATAAAGATTACATATAAACACTTCGGTATATGTGTGTGAATATATTTATATAAAATATATAAATTTTATATAAAATACATGACAGCATCAAGCAGACGATGCAT
The DNA here is from genome assembly GCF_003343005.1 of Rhea americana. Lineage (NCBI taxonomy): Eukaryota > Metazoa > Chordata > Aves > Rheiformes > Rheidae > Rhea > Rhea americana. The sequence goes on along the minus strand of NW_028185572.1, from coordinate 768,607 downwards.
AAGGACATGCACAGTGTTCATGCCCTTCTTGCCATTGAAGCTCCCTCCCTGCTCAACATGCTTGTTTAATAAAAAGTCAATTTAAAAGGAAAGGGGCTTTTTTACCCATGCATCCTGAAGCATCCTTCAGACATCTCTGGATTGAGGCCACCAGATCCTCAAAAGCATCGGGCAGAATTTTGTCCTGGACTGAAATAATTGTCACAGTTTGGTTTGCCTAAACAGAATAGACCTTCTTCTCACAAGTAGCCMTGGAAGAGAAAAGATACACGAAAACAGCCAAATTGTGTTTCCCTACAACATGTGATATCATGTCTAAAGAAGTAAGTCCTTTTTTTCTAAGTAAATGAACAAATCTTCATTACAAAAAGTAGTAACATACTTAAATTAAGCAGATACTATCCTAAAGAGTTCCTTTACATAAGTGTAACATATGATCTGAACTTCACGTGAAATATTTTTGAAATACAGAGGAACAGGATAAAAAAATCTGGAAGTCCATGAATTTTATCTTTTCCTAGTCAGCTCTAGATCTTATAAGRTAGTCTAAAACAAATTTTGAAGACCATGGCTTATGGCCTTCAAAATCCTGAGTCAGGTTGCCGGAACTGCTCATTGTCAAAAGAAAACATAACAAAAAAACACATCAATGGCTGAAAAGATGATGATAGGTATATACAATAGCTAAAATAAATATSGCTCTTCTCTGAATTTTGCAGGTAAAAGTTTACTTTTCTAATTTAAACCTCAGTCGTGAGAAATGGTCTTTCCCACTGATGGGTTCAACCTGAATTTCACAAGCTTGAATAGTTGTGRCATAGAGGATACCAAGGAGTATGTTTAGGATTAGGGAATTTCTGAGTTTAAAAGAGAAGCAGTTTGGGAAGAGGAACACAGATAAAAGGAGACTGGACATTTTTAAGAGGGCAGAGATCAAACGAGAAAGTGATTGAGTTTCAGGACWGTGGTAGCTATTTTGAGGTGGGGGAAAGGGAATTGCCAGGATATAGTTTGTATAGATTTTGCTCCAGATAAATGTGGAAAAATGCAAATAAAAGACTCACATTTCACCATGTATCCTGACTCCGTATTACTGGTGGGAGACTGACCTTGAAATCTGCTACACATGGCAAAGGGGATCAATATTGATTTTTGCATTCAAAGTGAAAGGATGTTTCTCAGTTTGGYATCATGACCTCATATAGCTGCTATTTTTCATAGGCATTTTAGGTCTGCATCCCTAGGAGGATGGATGTGATAGAATAAAACAAAGGAGGACTTCAAGCCAATTGCAACTTTACACTGGCTGATCATAATTTGCTTGCAGATACTATTCAATCTTTTTTCTCTCTTGTATACAGCCTTTCACATCTAATCCTTCTAAACTACATTCAGATGCACAAGTATGAACTAAAAGTGAGTTATTTTTCAGATTATTTGTGCTGGTGTGTAGAAGATATTTAAAATTTCATGGTCTAGTTTAGAAMTGAAACTGGCTGGAGGTATTTTTTTTCCATATCCACAGTTTTCTATGTTGAAACCCAATTTAGTAATAGTAAATTCAAATATTGAAGCATAGTGTTGTGAGATTCATCACATATTCAACATCCCAGAAAGGTTTCTGGATAAAAAGCAGTGTTAATACATCATTTATGCTAAAGAAACCAAAGAAGCATGAGAAAAAAACAGGTCTATATATCTAATGGATTTTCAACGTTTCTGTGCAGACTTTGCCGAATCTTTGCCTTCCTTATCTCTACCCTTTACCTCTCTGTCCCTCAAAAGAAAACACATCTAGTTTCCTCAGGAGGAGGAGATCTACAGAAATTTATAGAATAAACGAGAGCCAAATTACCTGTTAGGTCTGGCTGGAGGAACTCTACTGGAAGCCAAATATCATCACAGCTTTCAAGTCTGTATTGAAAATATACATACCAACACATTATGAGGATTAAAGYGTCAACTAGGAATCAGAGGTCACATGTGGGAGACAAGCTTCACCAAGGCAAGAAAGCAGCAGAAGGTTGCAGCTTTACTATGCATGCAGTTCTTAAACTGAGTAAAGATACTGGCTCATGTTCCTAAACYGATTATACCTTCCTCAGGGATAGTGGAGAAATACTCACCTGTGTCTCCTCAGCCTACTCTGGTGCTACTCCTGCCCTGCTYAAACCTTTGTGCCTGTAGAGCAGCCGTCAGCAACCCCAGTGGATTTCAGCAGGGCTGCCTTAAAGGTTGTCTCACCCTACGGAGTTGGGTATCGAACTCTCCAAAGTGCAATGTATCTGTGACTCTATCAGTGCTTGGTCTCAGCAGGTACACGGATATCTGTTCACTGCACATGTTAACCAGGCTCATTTTTGCAGCTAGTCCTGCCAGCCTGCAATGTCAAACGTGTATCAGGAGCAATGCAAGCAGCCCGGAAAATATCAGTGTCAGTGCTCCTGTTGCAGTCTGAAAATCCCTTCTTAAAGATGCGAGCCGTATGAGGAGGTCTGCAGAGCCCACGGAAGCGGAGAAAAAGGCCCTTGCTGGCTGCAGCGCTGCCGTTCCCAGGCCAAGTTGCCACCCCAGTGCCATGTCCCACTCTCCCGTTGACCCAGCTCTCACCAAGTCACTTCAGTCCTCTGTGTGTGGGTCTCTCCTCTCTGCCCTYAATGCTCAGACCAGGAAAATTAAAGGTCCATCCATCTTGTGTCTGTCTCTGATGGTAACCACTTGTCAGCACTTAGGGAACTGCTTAAGAACAGGGCACAAACATAGTGATATTTCCTACAAAACTCTTCCAGCCCTTCGCCTGGCTTCAGATTATAAATTCTTCCGAGTAGAGACACTATCTTACACTGTGGTTTACAATAGGTCCAATTAATTTTTGAGGCTGGGCAGTGCTCCCATCATATAAGAGAATAATAATTAGCACCAATTATTTGTTTGCTTTGTGTCTCTGATGACTGCAGCTGGGATCACGGCTACACATCTGCTGCTTGCAGACAAGACGGGATAGTCATTCCCGCGCCCCGGACAGCTGATTTCTCTGTCCTAATCAGCAGGATTAACGTACACCACCAGCAAGGAGCCACTGAAGGTCTGAAAGTGTTACAGATGATAAGTGTATAACAAGAAAGTCAATTATCAGCTAGTAGATCCTGGCGTTACCTTCCCAGGCACAGAATTATAGCCTGCCACTTGCCTTTTGCAGGTCATCTTTCACCGTGTTGCAGACCCACATTAAAGTGACTTGTGACTAACGACAGAGCAGGGCTTAGTGCCTCTTTATCACTCCGCAGTGAAGGGAAGCTCTTCTCTTTAATATTGCAGAAAAAAAGCTTTGCAATTGAGGCTTTAGGCTGGCTACAGAAGATTTGCATGGCAAAAAAGAATCGCTTGGTTTATGTTTTGACATAATTCAGCCCCCCTGCTTTGTGTTATTCACGGCCCTGCCAAAAGCTATTCTTTATTTTTATTTTTTATTTTACACACAACGTTGTAAATGTTAGCTTTGGTCCGTTACCTGCTTGGACAAACCCTTGCGATATAAATTCAGCACTAAATCATTCAAAGAACAAGGAGTTTCTATGGTGCATTTTAAAAAGTAGGTCAGTGGCACAGCTTCTTTAGGATGCATCTTAAAAAAAGGAAAAGAAAAAAAAATAAATAAATACGATCTCAGTAAAGGAAGACCCTGAGAACTGCACACTCAGGGAAATCTCTCCTGGAAGAAGATGCCTTGTTTTTGATCTCTATGGCCTTGTCTACACATCATGAGCTAGTTACGCCAGCCCTGCAAAAGTGAAAAAAAAAAAAAAAAGAAAAAGAAAAAGATGCACTGCCATGTGTTCACCTCTGAGTCACAATTTCCTCTGCTCCTGGCTCTTTCTTAGTGTTAAAGCAGCAAATAATCAAGATTTCATGTGTTGCCTGTGCTTACCCAGAAGTGCTGAAGGAGAACCTCAGGCTCTGTGCAGGACTGCTCTGCTCAGCCTGAAGCTGAAGGAACSAAGTGGTTATACAGCTGCATAATCACTAAGTTTGGGATTCACCCAACTTCCAAAACTACAGGCTAGAAATATTGTGTCAAGTAAACCAAAAGTAGATAGATTAAAAAGTGTTTCGGAAGCAAAGGTATTTGGGGTCAATTAAAATTCCTATACTTTTAGATTTTTAACATTTTGAAAAAGAATAATTTGAATAACCTAGAGTAAATTTCTAAACTAAGTTTTTCTTTGCCATTAAATTCCCTTTTTTTTTTTTTTTTTTTTTTTTTTTAATTCTCACTTATCAAATTTTTAATAATTGCNATCCAGACTTTTTCTGAAAGGTAACATTTATGTCATCTTCTTTAGGTTCTTTTGATTTAATTCTCACTTATCAAATTTTTAATAATTGCCATTCTTATCATTTATTAAAAAAAGAATCAATTTTGAAATAGTAGGTATATTCCACAGTCATTACAGAGCATGTTAATGGGGCTGTTTTTGCAGAATTCACTGTGTGGCGTTGCTAAATGTTTGTACACAGCTGCTAAAGTTAATCAGACTGCTGTGTGAYGTTAGTCCACAAATTTCAGTTTGTAAAGATCTTCAGGATCTTCTGAAATAGAGGGCACTCCAAAGAAGTAAACTATTACTATTGTTATTTTTACAAAATTAAAATTATGTTCTTAAACTGCTTACCGGCGTTCTTTCAGTCCCTCAGAGATACTACTCTTGCAGTAGGAGGATTGTGAAATAAGAATGATCCCCTTGTCTCTTTTTCTGAAATGTAGTTACCGCTTCGTGTCGTTTGGGAAGGATGGAAAGAAAAAAAAAAGTTGTGTAAAGTCAAATCAATTGCATAGTATTGCATTTACAGGCTGGTCTTAATTCAGTTCAGTATTGGCAATCTGTTATTTAGGAAGTACTTTCTAGCCTAGGTGGCCTGTGGATTAAATATTAAAATCCTATCAATGGGAATCATGGAGAAAGTGTAGCCATAACAATTGAATGTACACCTGTAATCTGCCTACAGTCGGGAGGTATTTTATTTATATGGCTGCTTTTAAATGTCTAGTTAGTGATTCCCGAGGGATAGACATTTCTGTAATACAGATCACGCATGTACCTTATAGTGCAATCTTTGGATTCCTGCTAACTTCCTGCTAGTTAGTTAGGGCCTCCGATCCATTAAAGCATCCTCCCCTTGCGCTCACCTCGGCGTTCAAAATTTGGACCCATCTGCAGTGATCTGGGAAAAGTTATTCCCCTGCTCCCACTGTAAGGCTTTGTTGGATATTTAAATTTCAGGTGTCAGCTGCTGTCTGACCTGGAAAAAAAAAAGTTGCCATTATCAATTAAAAATATTAATAATGGATTGATAATGACTTTAATCAAACTGGTGGCCTTGCCTTGCCTTGCCTTGTCTTCTCTTTCTTTCCCTTCCCTTCCTTTCCTTTCCTCTGCTTTTGCCTAAGCAAACAACAGCGTGCAGCAGACCCTCCGGTTACAAATGAGCAGTAAATGGAGAGCTTCTCTTCATTAGGCCTGCGAGACACATTCACAGCTCTGAACCATCCCTGCGGTGAAGAATCAGAATATTTTATGACTGAATGAGGAGGGCTCTTCACAACGAGCCCAAAGCCCCCCAGCTACCCACTAGCCTTTCATCCCAATTTATCTCTTCATCTCATACCAGACAAGCACCTCTCTGAACTTCAAAGGCAGGGAAGGGGGGGGGAGAAAAGGGTCTATCTGGCTGCTTGTTTATTTTCTCAAAGCAGTACATTTTCAGCCATTTACTTCCAATTCCAGTAAAGTTTTATGACAATCGTAGCTTAGAACAGGAGAAAGAGGAAACCCCACCTCCTACTCTTACCCTACTACAGTTTTAGCGTCAGAGAAAAGTGGCAGAGCAGATGATGCTGCACACAGCCATGAGCAGCCACYGTGATTCGTGCCCACAAGGGCTCAAAGGCAAACATTTCTTTCTGGAAAAATAGTTTTGCCTGAAAATCTCTCTGTATTCATAAATTTCATCTTAGGTWTTATAATGCCCTTGCCTGTTTGTGGATTTTAACGTGAGTCCTGCCTGAGTGCTCGGAGGCTGCTTCCTCGTATTCCACGAGCAGATCCATGGATAATGCTGTGATGGAGCGAGAAATATCTTCACAGAATAACAGAATCATAGAACAGTTGAGATTGGAAAGAMCCTCTGGAGATCCTCCAGTCCAACCCTCCTGCTCAAGCAGGGTCACCTACAGCATGTTAGACAGGGCCTTCTCCTGGTAGCTTTTGCATATCTCCAAGGATGGAGACTACACAGCCTCTCTGGTCTTGCACCCTGGTACACTAAAGGGGAGGGACGAAGGTCATCTGACAAAGTGTGATGAGAGAAGAAGATAAGTGAAGCTTTAATTCAGGAATGACAGAAGGGGGAAGAGGCCTGACAGTCACTTCAACTGCAGGAGTGGGTTAAGTCGTTTGGTGCAGTGACCTTAACGTSAAAGGAAGCAAAATCAGAGGTTAGAGACCTGTAATTTAGTAGTGGTGGACTCTGCCATGGACTGCACCTTGTTCTGGCAGAGAGATGGCATTAAAAAACAGAGTRTTATAATCCACTTTGTGCAAGCACYTGGGCCATCTGTAGAAAAATGCTGTGGAAAGATCTGGATCAGCTTTAGACTTTGCCATCATCCTGGCTGCTCTCTGAGGCTGTTATCTTCTACTTCTTCAGCATAGTTCTGCTGCATTTTCCACAAAACCCATCCTTCTGCACTGAGAGATGAACAAATTAAGGAAAATAATGTCRAATAACCTCCCACCTTTCGTTCAGAACTTATGACCTCTAATAGTCATTGCCTTATGTAATATCCCACATAAATAAAACAAATCTAAATTAACGTTCACTGTCTTTACCCTGGGCATATGACACTGTTCYTTCTCCTTAGAAAGCACTCTTTGGTTAGTGGTAAGCTTTCATAACATAAAAAAAGTAGTAAGTTGCTTTTATATATATATGTATATTTATGCATTGAGACTYGCATTGTAAAAAGTCAGGAGAGCCAATTTGCCCTCAGTCATTTCATAGCATAACTCATCGGCTGTGCTGAAGTGGGTCAGCTAACGTTATCAGCAAGCATTGTGATGGGGAGGAAAGTTAGTGCTGTTTTTGTGTCCCACAGGCTTTTAGGAGACAAAAGCAAATCAGCTGAAGAAATAAAATAATATGCTGATGAAAATCTTTATTTTTTAGCTGAGGGTCACTATATCTGAGCTTTTCTTTTTTTTTTTTTTTCTTTTTTTTTCCCCGAACAATACAGTGGATTTTGCTTGAAGGAAGCCAACTAAATCCAGGTCAATCTGGTTAGAACAAACAACATAGGCTTTGGGTACGCTGAAAAAGAAATTCAGCTAGGCTCATGGCTGCAAAGGGCACGATCTCTCAAGCTGATAGAGGTTAAAGCCTGAAAAGCAAGGCTGCAGCTACTTCTAAGTTATTTACATACCCCAAAGCATTCAAAGGTGTTTTGATCTCAGTTTTTATGGTAGAAATCCAAAGCCTTCACGGGAATCACTCAATAGTCACAGCAGTGTAACGAGAATCCATAATCTGTTGTGTCTGCAGMGTAACAGTATGTAAAACACCATTGCCTGTCCAGCTAAAACAAGGTCAGATTATTAAAATACAAATCAATCTGTTATTGCTTAATGTGCTGCTCACTGCGACTCGCACACGTGCCTCGCCAAGAGAAGCACGTCATATAAAAGTAGGTGCTGYGTGAAAGTCGCTTTAGGTAAAGACAGCCCATGGGGGAAGAGACGGTTAAGGGGTCTGCACTTTTGGGAGAGATGGCAAAGCAGTGGAATTTGGTTGACCTTCCTGGGAGGAACCGAGTTATCGTCAAGAAGATGGCACGTTAATGAGCTACTTATTAATAATACTATTTGGCACTTTCATAGCTCTTTTTCTACTACAAATAATAGGCAGCTAATCCTCCTGTCCACTTTGAGAGCGATTGTGTAAGTAATGTCCTCATTTTGTAGGCGGGGAAACAAAGGCAGAAAAGCACCCTCAAGGCAACAGGMGGAGTCGGTGCAAGAGCTGGAATCTGGTTGCAAGGATTTCATTTCCCCTTTGTGTCTCACCCACTAGGGAAAGAGTCCTCAGTTGCACAAGTTGTTCCTGCAGTGGTGACTTCTGCACTTTGTTTTGGGTTTATGCTTTTTTTTTCTGTCTTAGGTGACCTGATTTTATCTTTTTTTAACATGAAGAGAGAGGAGCAGCAGCACAGCTTGTTCGTGTGCATACGGAGGCTTAAGAGAAGCACTGCAAATGTGGGACATCTCTCGTTGTAACCCTTCCCTGCCSATGATGCCACTTCCCCCAAAAACGCTCGGCTGTGTGAGCCTGGCAAATCCATCTAAAGGATCTGTAGAACCACATGGGCCACGAGAAGGGAAAAACACAAGCAATTGCAAACTGCTTGTATGTAAACTCATACATACAGACTGGATGATGGTAAAGACTCATAGATTAACTCCGTAAATTCAAGAAAATTCTTAGTATCTTTTTCTGTCCTATCTTCGGTTCACCTGTTTTATTTCTCTCCTTTAATGATATTATTTCACMCTGAAAAAGTCCTGTATGATCAAAACCCGTGTTGCTCACTGCTCTTTGTAACAAGGCGTAAACACTGTCTTGGCTGCTTTAAAGAGTTTGAGACTTTACTCTGAAAGAATGAGGCGTGAGGAAGTGCAAAGGAGGCTGTTACAAACTCCTGTCCTTGGCCACAAGCAAACTGAGAGTAGGTCTTCCAGAGAAGGATGACTAGTCCTTTCCTTCTGTACACCCTSACATAGCTTCTGGGTGCAAATAAGGAATCTTGCCCTGGCCCACCTGCATTTAATTCTCCATGACAGCTTCCAGAGAGGTGCCACTCCTTGTGCAGAAATGTACTCCTTATCTTACTAATTCACTTACCTATTTATATGTTCTTCACCAGCTGCTTAGATTACCCTTCACTTAGGCAGCCTAGTTTGATGCTGTGTAGGTCAGAATTACACTTTCTGAGTGAAATATATATTATTAGCCAGCTCTTCTGCAGGCCATTTTTTCCAGATTCCCTCCAAACTCCCCTKTTGTTTATTCGAGAGTCCTATCAACGTCTGTGGTTTTGCTAAGGAGGCTACTTGGAGAGGCATCATGGAAGAGAAAGGTGTCAGATACACTTTGCCTGCCAATACGCTTTTGAACTTATCTGTTCTGSGGAGCTAATGGAACAGAGCTCTGGCTAGCTTCAGTTTTAAAGATAGCACTTGAGCTCTTTTCTTAGAATAAATTTACGACTRCTTGGGAAGTTGCCACAGATCTGATCAAGTCTCAGAGTCACGTGACTCCCAGGTGGCTTCACTTGATGTTCGAGGTGCAGAAACCTCAGAGCAGAATCTGCCAGCCCAGCTCCCATGCAAAGCGCGTAAGCTTTGCCTTTCTCCTTGTGTTAGTTTACTGTTGAAAGCCAAACATTAAACAAGTAGCTGGAGGTTCCTTGTCTTAACTAAGGATTTGGATGGATCTTTGAAAATCCCATCTTGGTTTTGAAACTGCTTCTCTGCAGCTAGAAAAACTAAGGCTTGCAATGAAGCTAATGTAGAGTTTGGTGTTCTGCTGGGGGAAAGATGGAAAACTAACAGAGTCACACAGGTGTAAAATTAATATTAGAGCAGAACTCGTATGTTTGCTTTACTGTGGCATGTCTGTGAGAAGAGTTTTATCARGCAAATCTCTATTTAAGATAATGTTGCAGTTTTGAAGACTTAGCCCCACAAATAAGAAAATTCTTATAGATCTGACAGCTGGACCTAAGCTTTTTCCTGCTAATGCTTGTTGAGGATTTGGATGCGCAGTCTGCTCCACATGCTGCAGGTCAGAGAAGGGTAAATGAGCCTTACACTGGTCACACAATTTCATCCTGCCCCTGCAGGATCTTGTTCTCCAAGGACTGAGTGTGACTGTGGTCCATGCAAGAGAAGGAAGTTTTCTGCAGACTCTGCTCTCTCATCACTAACTAGACTTAGGGTGAAGCTGTAGCCYACTATAGGCTGAAGAGCAGTTCAGGTATCTAAACAGAGGCATTCACTGCTATTTCAGMTGCCACAAGGTACTCCAAAGGATGTGTGCAAGGTGGGCAGGAAGCCGTGGGATACCCCAGGAGAGCTCAACAGCATRAGATGCCTCTACTTAGGCAACAGATTTATTCCTATGGAGGTTTACTGTTAACTTCATCAAAGCAAAGCTTTTTTCTCTGCATGTCGATCCTACAGTAAATATGCATCATAAACCTAACCTTCAGATAGAAATAGAATTATTTTAGATTTTTTTAACAGGTCTATGGTTTAGGATTAATTTCCTCATTATCGTCAATCACTATGGGAAAGGCAGGGTGTGGTGATAGTTTTGTGAGGCTGGTGGCGGGTGTTGAGTTAACACCCCCAGCCTTCCCAGACGAGCTGTCTGGCACCTCATCCATCTGAGGACCTCTGAGCCTGCAAGGCCTGTGATAAACAAAGGGGCTCTGTATTGTGCCTCTGGGTTTCCAGTGGCTTATTAAAGATTGGATTGTTTAATGTATCATTTAACAGAGAGATATTTCTGTGCATGGGGAGACTCCTGTGTCACGGGACAAGAAATAACAAGGCTTTTGTGGTGCTTGTTTAAACCATTAGGCACCAATGTTTTGCTGTTTGACACGCTATTGTTTTTTGCTCTTTCTAACCAAGCCGGTTTCGCTGCTTCTTGTGGTTAATTATTGCTCTCGTTCCCTTTCCGGYGTGTCTTTTCCCTCCTCTGTCACTGGATCCGTAGGGGAAAAGTGACTGAGGGAACTAAGCACAGGACCAAGGAGCAGAGGATTAACTGTCCCCCCGGGAAGCTTGAGTTACTGGCTGCCGCATATGCACATTTTCATTGCTAACAGTGAGGGAAAAATTAACAAAGAGCTTGTCACCCGGAGCAGAATACAGGGAGTAGGAAAAACTTCTGCAGGTAATTTGCATTGCCTACCCTAGACACTACCCTGTATGCAGTTCATGTCCAATTATTATTTTTTATTATTCATTATTTGCATTATGGTAACATCCACCAGTCAGGATAGTAGCGGCGCTGTGAGGGATTCGGGTCGGCGCTTGCAGTTTTTGGCAGGGTAACTATGTCAGCTAAGCGTATAAATTTCCTACTAAAATAGCTCTATTGTTACAAGCCATAGTATCACATCTTAGCTGAGCTGCCATCCGCTTGTGCGGTTTATTTCCCTTCCCACACAGGATAGAAACGATGCAGGTGTAAACATTTTTTTCTGTCATTTTGAGTGTTTATATTTGAATGCAGCTGTAGCAGCTTGATGCTGCTATAGTTTTAGGCAACATCAGCCCACAGGTAAATGCATGTAAGACAGACCCTGCCCCAGAGGGCTTACTGTCTCGGTAGAAAGTAGATAGGAAAGGAATCAGAGGCATAAGTGAATCATAGAGCTGTTGAATGGTAGCACTGAAGAGGTCATGTCTGGTCCCTGGATCCGATCTGGAGGGATCTCCAGATTTATTTCCTTCTCCTTCCTTCCTTCCATTCCTTCTTCCATTTCCTCCTTCCATTTCCTGCCTTCTTTCCCTCCCTTCATTTACTTCCCTTGGAAGGAGATAAACTAGTCTTTGTTTTAATTCCTCTTTGGTGCAAATGTAACTCTGCTGAAGTTAATGCAAATCTGTGGTGATTCTAATTAGGCCACATCTGTCTGAGAGTCTGTTTCGCTATCGACTCTCTCGAGTTAACGAACCAGGGGCTTCTCAAAGATGGCATTCTAGTTTTGCAGTCTGCAAATGCACTTATAGCCTGATCTGCCTTGAAAAGTCTTGGGAATCCTCTTGGTCACTAACTAAAATGGAAATAAGAAGGAATTCTGCTACTTTTAGAGTCTGATGTAGTTTCTGTCACTTTTTGCTAACAGGCCAATTGGCTTGAAATCCTGCAAAGAAGTCCTTGAGAACATGTGAGAATAAACTCTCTGGCAGGGTTTTCTTCAAGATTGTGTGTGGCAAATAATAAAGGAGCGAACTCCTATTAATTTTCTCTCCGTAATTTGAATGTGGTGGCTTTGAAAGTGACTGATGAACAGTTCTGGAGCTTGCAGCTCCTGCCTCTGGGCCTGCAGCTTTTTTGTAGGATAGATTTGTGATTGACTCGAGACTGGTAGCCTATTCTGTCCATAGTGTGGGCTTTTTTAGTGCTTCATCCAACYACAATGCTTTATGTTTAAAATAAATTCTGTTACTATAAACCATATTCTTCGAATATTTTCTTTTGGATTAGCACCAATGGCATAGCACGCCTTTGCAGTAGGTGTAGAAACTTAGGGAAAGATRGAATAACGCAAATAATCCTATCTGTTCCCAGAAAAATTGTGAGGTTAGAACAATGAACTTTAAGCTTTGATGAATTTCTGAGAAGTTTTGTTCAAAATCAGTTAGGAGAGCAAAAACTGAACTTTTAMGTTTTTGATGGATATGTGAAATATTGTCTGCGTCTGTTTTAAATAGCTGTTCCGTACATACAGATGTACTAAAGCATACATATTAGCTTGTTCTAGCACTTCCTGATTGATTATGATTTCTATAGTCCTGATCAATAAACTGTGTCAGTTTTGGAAGCTACTTGTTCCAGATTGTAATCTAAAGCAGACATATATGTTAGAGCCAAAACGATGGGTTGGCTTGACAGCTGGGAATGCATGACAAACATGGGAGAGGAAATTTCTACTAGCATCTGAGGCTGGGAAAGTTTAGGTTTAAGTGCCGATGCATGGCGTAGCATGGCATTGAGCTAAATTGCTTGTGCGGTGAGATGCTTTCATGAGATGTTTTAAAATATTTCAAAGACATGTTGCTGCAGCACAACCAGTTACAAGACACAGTAAGAAAAGCTTCAGATAAGAGAGCTCAGTTGGAGATTGGTTGCCACAATATCATAAGAATAATCAAATAACTGCGAAAGGAAACTGGGCTCATAATCTTCAGGCTGAGTTGCTGGATGACTAGAAACCTTCTGAGATACCAATACACCTCAGTATTCCAGCTCAGRAAAGTGAAACTTATTTAGAAACATCTGAACACCAGAGTCATCACATAAGTGTCCCTGGTCATGGGAAAAAGAGAGGTGTTGGGACAATTGTTTGTGACTAGTAGATGGACAACAGAATTCTTCATTAGCTGAATTAGAGTCCCACAAGAGTAGGGCTGGAAGAGTGGGCTAATGTCTCTAGGAGGAATAACATATGGAGGTCATCTATTACAGGATCCAATCCACCTATCCTGAGTCCCACTCTAGTGCTCTGTCTCTAGATAAGACTGCCTCATATTACTTCGTTGTTGACAGTCACTGGTGTGTTCACACCATATGATTTTAAATGTCCAACTCAGTTATCCAATCTAGAAATGCCTCCACCACCTGGATAGAGGATTTAGGTTCATCACTTCAGGTGCTTTGTGTTGCATGTTATTGAGTGCCTAAAATATTCTAAAATGGATGGTGTGAATTCTCACCTATCACATCTATTGTGTCTCTCAGTATGTGTCATCTTCTCGATATGGCCATCAGGAGAAAGTCAGTTGAAAACTCCACTAACTGCACATAAAATTGYCCTGTTTTCATGTGAATAATTCGTGGTCTGCCTGCAAAGATCTTTGGTTGACTTTTTCTCACCTATCCTCCGATAACCATCAGTGTTGACACTGAGGGCTTCCATGTCTATGACCCTACAGAAAATGTCACTGGAAAGGAAGTACTRTGGGAATACCATTTTTTTAATGAGGAAAATATCCATACAGCTGKATATTTCCAGAGATTTACCTATTATTCTGAACGACTAGGTTTTCAAAAATTATGTCATCTTCTTCCTGGTTCCCCATTTACTGCCCTGTGTACTGTGGTGGGATTAAAAGCGGTTGTTCTTCTCCAGAACATAYCCTATAAAGTATCAGCAGGCCAGCACAAACCTTGTGTTACCCAGCTCCAGATTTTAGCTTCTGTCAGTGATGGACAGCTCCTGAGAAAAGGAAAGAGGAGAAAAGGAGGGCTGGAGATGAGTCCTCACTCTGTTAAATGGAATACAGTAACTGATCAGTTCATAAAATTCCCCCAGTGTTTAATGTCACCTATAGAGTCTGCACTTTGCACTGCTGGGTTTTGAATTGGTCTGCCTAACTTGTGTCTATCTAGAATGGCTGGAGGGTATAAAAGTTATTATAAACGTGTATAAGTAACTGAAGGGAGGGTGTCAAGGGAATGGGGCTGGAATCTTTTCASTGGTGCCATGCAACAGGACAAGAGGCAACAGGCACAAACTGAACCACAGGCAGTTCCACCTGAATATGAGGAAGRACTTCTTTCCTGTGAGAGTGACAGAGCACTGGACCATGTTGCCCAGAGAGGTTGTGGAGTCTCCTTCTCTGGAGATAMTCAAAACCCACCTGGATGCAATCCTGTCTAATGAGCTCTAGGTGACCCTGCTTGAGCAGGGAGGTTGGACTAGATGATCTCCAGAGGTTCTTCCAACCTCAACCATTCTGTGATTCTGTGAAAGCCCAAACCAAGTGCCAGGGACTCCTTGCACTAGATCTAAGAGCTTATTCCTTACAATTTTTTCTTAGAATAGAAGTGGTTTTGGTATCTTCCTCTTCCTCAAATATTCCTCAGACAAATACACATCACAGATCAGAGTTGACTTTGCTTTCACACTGATGTAACTCAAAAGTGTTTCTATTGGATTAAGTGAGCTACAGTTCATGCTCTTTGGGGGAGAGATCCAGCATCTGTGACTGCTACTTAGAGGAAATATTTCCTGATTTCAGACTCGTTTGGGGGCACATCATTTCCAAAATAGGCTTCTTTTCTTAGAGTCTCAGTACGTAATCTGCATATTTTATTCACTCCAGTGTCTGAAATGCCTGAGGCTCTTGTCTCTGCTTATATCCGTTAGAGGTAAACCAGGGCTGATTATAGGGAACACTGTACTTCTGATCATGTCAATGTGCATAGCTAGTAAGTGTTCTGGGGGCAGATCCTGATCCTGATCTCATTGGCATTGGTGCAAATCAAGAGTAATTGAGTTATTCCAGATTGAGAGCAGGAGAACTGCCCTAATAGGATTTTCTGTCTCAATAAAGATATTATTGAGTTCAGCCAGTGACTCTGTTTTGTCACTGTTTTCCTTTGATTTTATGCTGATATACAGTGTTTAGCTGTGGTTCAGAACCAAGTCCACGGCATGTGCAAAGAGAAGGTCCCTTAGGAAGGAAATACAGTCGTACGATGCCAGTACTGGGACTACTTGTTTACAAAAAGGGGTTGCAGCAATTGCCCCTAAAAAAAAATGTTTCTAGCAAGTCACGTACCTGTCTGCTGGTCCTAATAAAAGCCAAACTCGGAGGAAGCCGGTAGCCCTTACGTGCCATGATCACTCGTCACAGAAGTGGGTGGAGAGAAAAGCAGCCCAWGCAGCAGACTGAGGTTAAGCTGAGAGATAAAAGGCACTGTCTTAAAAAAGGGCCAGCTCGAGAGACGATGTAAAAACAGAACATTCTTCACATGACCCTTTAAGACAACATAAGCCCTCTTTTGTTTCCTGCCTATTTCAGACTGTTCCTGGTCAGGAATGCCACATCTAATAATTGTGTCAGGAAACCTTCCTGTCTGAAAATGATCTCTTCCTAATGGATAGATGATTCCATATGGTTTCATATGTTGTAGATGGAGGGAAAACATATTGGACGACTGGACACAGCTGGCAGTTCGTTTTAGTGCCATATGGATAAATGYGTGAGCTCTCCTGCGTTGTGTATTTCAAGTAAACCATTTATCTAAACAGGTGATGACCCACTGGGAATGCGTTTTATGGGCAAGCCTGCAACATGCACTTACAGGAACTGTCCTCCCCTCCTTTTCCTCCGTGTAAACAAGACACTGACATATCCTTTGACTTTGCTCTGTCGTGCGCTACATAACTCCGTCGACATCTATAAAAGCACACCTGGGCAGACCCCTTGTAAATGAGATCCGAGTCTGGCTGGCTGACTTGCATGGATATTAGGAGTCCAAKCTCCAAAATCCTCTTTGGGAACCAGTGTGATACTCACATTGCTTCCAATAGATGCTATTATCTCATATGCAGAAGATTAAAATTGCCCCATTTATGAGCCTGCATAAATACAGCATCAGATTTTTTCTCCGTCTTGAGCTACTGTGCTACTTTCTTGATTCCAGCTGAAGTTTTTGCGCTCCTTTTCTCTCCGTGTCATAATCACTTCTTTGTCTAAACATGCTTCATTTTGGAATTCCTCTCRCTAGCATTCCTAATATGTGTGGTTTAGGGTACTTGTTGACTGATTTATGCCGGGCATGTGTGGCTCCTTTGGAAATGGAGCAGAGCACATTCCATCCACCTGTGTAATAAAAACAGCCCGTGCAGGGGAGGAGCATTCAAACTGCAGCAGAAATAATCGCTAAGTTTTGACCGACTGAGTAATCTGTCTCTCCACAAAGTGTTTTGATTGTCTGTAGTGCTAAAATCATGCCTAGGAAGCCAACCTATGTGAAAAAAGTTTCTGATTGTATCATTTAGGGTAGAGCTCTGTGTCACTGCAAGCACCAAGAGACTCTGGGATGAGGGAGAATTCCCACCCTGCATTTCTGAGCAAATGCTTTGATATAAAYGCAGCCCTCTTTTAATTTGGTCCAAACACCCAGAAGGTTACAAAACYAGACAAAGTCTCTGGGCTTGTTCTCTCTGTTATGTTTTACGAGCAGCATAACTGTGTTTGCTGCATTGAAGTAGATGACAACAATTTACAGGAGGGTAAATTCAGTCAGTTTGGAGTAAAAACAATGTTCAGTCCCAAGCTCAGGCTGGTAATTTTGTTAGTGGCACATGAGCTGGGTTCCACATCACTCTATAACTGGCTYCATGCCATAGTGCCCAAAAGAGCGGAGAGGTACTTTGGGGTTGGGAAATGAGAACTTCTAGGTTGTTTGGAGGAAGAAGCCTAACAGTCACCCCATCTTCATTCCTGTTGCATAGCTTTGTCACTAATAGTTCAGTCCTGGCTCCCTGTGAACTTAGAAAAAACAGTCAGTCTTGATCCRTGAGAAAGAGGATAGTGCAATTAATTCCTGTCTACCATCATCTACAGAGCTGTGGCCACATCTGAACTGGATGTTCCTGTGCTTCAGTCTATTTGTGTTAATATATTCCAAATGTTAGTTAAGCTTTTATAGCATAGCAGTAATAAGGTAGCTTAAATAACAAGTTTTCAGCTGTGTTTGGTGCACAGTGTGCTGTGGAGATTAAAAAGAAAATCAGAAAGTGCATGACGGAGATTAAGATGATTCTGAATCCCCGTGTATAAGAGCGAGGCCCCTTTGTGTCTCTTATCTGCYGTTTGAAGTACCATTACTTAAGCTCAGCATCAGGGAAAAAAGAAATCTTTCTGAGGGGATGTGAGAAGCCATTTCAAAAGATGATGCCTCTCCAGTAAATAAAGCACAAAAGTTTCAGGTCAGCGCTGAAATGGTGGATGAGATGGAGTTGCACCCACAAGAAGGCTTGTTCATCCTGGAGGCTTTCAAATCTTGCCGCTGAGATAAAGAAGATCAAAGTGTTTAAACATGTTGATCCACTACTGAGGAAAATTTAGTGCTTGCAACACAGAGCAGCTGCAGTATAGCTAGCGTGTCTAAACTCACAGCRGGGAACTAATTGCGCCTATGGATATAGGTCTGCTTTACAAACACAGGTCTGAAGGAACGTCGTTGCCGTTCACAGAATGATGGAGATCTGCTGGTAACTGGTGAAATGCAGATGTACAGTACTGAGCGCTGTCAGGAGGCAAAGAGCCATGGGGAGGAGCAGCATGGGCAAGGGGGGGGGGTGTCCATGAGGATTCTTTACTTTTGTTCAACTTGTATGATGCAGAAAAAGAGATCCTATCAATTTACTGAAGCATTAGCTTCAGGCCCTCCTTGAGACACGTTAAGTAATGAAATGAGGGAGAATAGCTCAATGTCAGACAGTAATACTGTTTGTACAACATGTGCATGTGGTTAGAAGGGAGAGGGGGCTATTGCTGTCAGAGAATCCAACTTTTTGAAATAAAAACTGAAATGTTATTTTTTGTATAAATAATTAATTGGGCAGGGGGTGGAGAGTAATAAGGCAGTTATATTAAAAAAAGAAAATGGAATATGCCTGGTGCAACCGCAGCTGTGAGATACTTATGACAAGTCTGGTTCAGAGCCTGCTATGGCATCCTACTCGTTAAACAGTTTTCTTCTTGCTGTCCCAGCATTCAACACAGTGTGTGTTGCTGTTTAATGAGGGGTATGAGGTAGGAGGAAGGTCTGAAGCATGGGTTAGTGGTGGGGCTTTCTCCATGATCCAGAAGAATTTTGTGGCAGAGCTAGGAACTGAATGTGATTTTTTTTCACTTGGATATGAATTTTGTGAGAGGTTTGAGTTCTTTTGTGTAGCTAATGCCTGCTTTTTTCATATGCTCAGGGAAATTCAGAAAAAAATTGTGAATCTGATCCAATGTCTTACATGTAAAAGAACACGTGTTTGAAGTGCTTAGTAAGAATTAAAGCCAGCTCGGCCACTCCAGTCTTTSCAGTGGAGAAGGAGAGGCGCTTTGCCTCTGGGAGAAAATTAAATACTCCTGAACCAATTCACTATAGTATAGTACAGTATGGCAATCTAGCTCCAACTTTTCAGCYCTCGTATCTGCTATTTGTGGTCCTTTTGATAACAGTAAATTTCACTATTTGTACATATGTGCATATGTCCATGTACGTRTATATATAATATATATGTGGGGAGGAGGTATATTTATATGTATTTGTATTTGTGTGTGCATATGCATGTCCAGGCATGTCCTTTGGCTTGGATTAATACCACCTCATTCTTGGAATTTTCCAAAAATAYCTAAATAATTCACCCAGGGCTCCCAGGTTAGGCAATGGAGAGCGATGCATTCAGACCTTTCCCATCATCACAAATGAAAGGCCCTTCATAGTTGTCCCCTGGGGTCTCCCTTCAAACCTTGATTGCTCCTCTGCAGCAGGGACTCTTGTTAGAGCCATTCAAACATCAGTAGGCCGCCAGTGCATTTTTACAACTCCTACACAAATGCAGGAGTTAAACTTTTCTGTGGTTTACTGGGAGGGAATTACAGCAAGATTACTTTTACTGCAGTGTAAGGGCCAATGGGATAGGCTATTAGTGTGCTACAGCTAGATGGACACAGCCTGTGGTGGGGTGCAGAGAATGAATAAAGTTATGGGTGTATTCTTTGATGGATTATAAGATTTGATTCATGGCTCCTCATGCCCTTTGAGATGTCCTAGGACACCCCACCCAGCCTTACACYGCTGCTTGAGAAGGATTCAGGTCTTACTCAAGTACATACTTGCCAGCTCAGGAACTGTCTTAAGGTAGCTGGGGGCATCTTTCAATGACGTAGGGACCTCTGATTAGCCTGAGGGGCCAATGCCCACTCATCTTTGGCTCCATCATGTTTCTTGGAGTGATCACGTTGCTCTGCGTGGAAAGGTCATGGCAGAGGCATGGCCAAGAGAGGGTAGAACAAGTCCTTACACAGTCTAGCTTGAATGCATCCTTTTCCTGGCTCGAGGTGTTACCCTGGCAAGGTCGCACTCCCAGGGAGCAAAGAGCACGTCCTCACGGCCCACGTGCACTGATTTTCAGGAATGAGCTCTCCTCTTCCTCCCTTTACATGGCAATGGTCTCACTAATGCAACCATCTAAAACAGTAAATCGACTGCAAATTAGGGTCCAGCAGTACGTTTCGGATACAAGGTGCCCTCCAGCAGTGCAGACCTAGCTGAGCCAATCTACCTGCTGGTGCACTCCAGTGACTAGCTGATGTTTTGATTCCTGAGAAATTAGGTTTTAAAGTATGTTAAAAGATGATTTTACATCTATTTCATGTACCATTAATTTGTTACAACAGTTACACTGGTAGCTTTTGCTTTGTACACGTTGTTAATCATTGGCGCCTGGCATTTTTTTATGCTTATTCTACTCTTAAATTTGCAAGCACAGATGTTTCTGTGGAATTTTTGTAGAGACCATGTTATCTGTGGCAAGTGGATTAAAACTATTGCAAGGAAGGATGTTGTAATTTTCCCCAAATCAAGCATTTTCTAGCCCAAATATGTTGGAATTCAGAATTATAAATAAACCACAAAATGACCGGTGATCATGTACAAGCTGATATGTAGGATAGCTTGCAGTCTGTGGGAAATGTGAGGTAATTTGAGTTAGCTTACTCCACAACCATCAGACTTTGGTAGGATCAAGTTTTCCATCCTTGAGCTCAATAGCTGTGCTGCGGTAAACTTCTCAATGTCAGCTTACCCCTTAGCGRAAAATGAGGGTGGCGATTAACCTTCATTGCAAAGTGTTTGAAGGGCTTTGGATTACAGACCAGCACTGGATAAATGGAAAGATTATTGCTTTAACGAAAAGTGTATTGATGGTGAGATTATGTTATAATATTGGTCGGGTCTGTGCTGCTAAAAGACCTGAAGCTGTCACGGGACAACAGTCTAGCAACAATTATAGAAACATCTGCTCTGAACTGGGCAACATACTGTGATGTGTTTCTAGGCAAAACAGAAATTTGTTCTTCTACAAGGATATATTTAATATACAGTTGAAATGGACCAGGAGGAATGACTATTAGTTCTGAGATGAACCCCTCAGAAAAAAAAAAATATATATATATATATATATATATTTTTTTTTCCATAGGTGAAGCAGTAGCTGAAAAAATGACCCAGGAGCCAAAAAAGACAATTTTCTTTTTCACAGTAGAACAGAAAAATATTTATTTTGGAGAGGCCATTGCACTAAAGCCATATTTTACTGCTTGAATTTCGTGATATGGATTTCAAAGCACATTTTGCAGTAAGTTCTGAAGAAAGGTTTTATATATACAGCTAAGCTGGCTTTCCAAACTGCTTAGCAAGCCTTGATCAAACGAGTATTTYAATTTTAAACTATGCAAGTATATGACAAGCTTCACTATGAGAGAGTAGCTGCTGCCTTTTGGTATAATTGCTTAACCAACATGAATTAGATTTCTAAGTTCAGTGGACCAGATTCCCACAGCAGAAGCAGCTCACTACTSTTGAAGCCCACTTACATCAAGGATGTAAGTCTCTTTGCTCCAGTTTGCCAAAACTGGATATTCTGAGCTCAGGTTCTTCTGGTCTGACATACTAAGTTATTTACCTATCTTAATATCGTGGTCGGCTGGGATGTTTTGAATAGTGCCATTACTGACATGCTACTTTGCTTTATGATCATCAAGGCAGCGTTAGAGTCATTGGCTGCAGCAGTAGATGATACACATTTCCCTTTGAAAACATAACTTGGAGTGAGATTCATTAGTCATAACATATGCATCAAAAATTAGACATCTGAGTGAGTCTAGACTGATGTTTCTTAACATCTGGTATGTAGATGTCTAAATTTGGCTGAAATAAATCGGGTCTGTAATGAGCAGAATGTGTGCAAGTAAATGAGATAAAAATGAA
The DNA here is from genome assembly GCF_003343005.1 of Rhea americana. NCBI lineage: Eukaryota > Metazoa > Chordata > Aves > Rheiformes > Rheidae > Rhea > Rhea americana. The sequence goes on along the minus strand of NW_028185572.1, from coordinate 746,971 downwards.
AATAAAAATAGAACACGATAGCCAATATTTTACACAAAGTGTATCTGATTGTCTTGTGACAAGTAAGTAAGGAAGAAGAGCTTTGTACACAAAGAGCGCAGGACAGCAATTCTTTGATGAACATTAAAGTGGAATTCTGCGAAAGCTCRACAGGATACACGCCACATCCTTTACTTCTGCTACCATTTGCCAGAAATCCAATTTTTCACGTGAAATTATTACACACTGAGAAAATTATCTTAATTCAGCAAAGCCTTCAGTGTGTAGCCCTTTCCA
>NW_028185572.1:693485-746665 GCF_003343005.1 Rhea americana | reverse complement strand
AAAAAAAAAAAAAAAAAAAAAAGGCAAAGATAAAATACTGTGAAATGGCTCCTGCAACACAACTGGAACAGATTGGGATGTGCAAAACACTCCCTCCTCTGGGAGCCATTCTTGCTGAGGAGGTTCAAAATTGAAGTGACGTGTGGGCTAAAAAGAAGAGGTGCTTCTGGAAAGAGCAGCTCTTCAGGCGTAGCTGTGTGTGCAGTTCCTCCCCCAGGACTGCTCAGCCTGTACTCTAGATCCTGTCTCCAATGACCCTCCCCTSTTTCCTTTTTATCCAAATGAAGGATAAATAGCAGTCCTGGAGGATAGATACCCTTAACTCTTTCCCAACCGAGTAAGTGTCTTGGAGGGGKGAGGGGAATGGTGGTGCCTTCAGACAAATCCCATCACCTGCCATGAGTTGGTTACGAAGGACATCCCACTAGATCTRGAAGTACTGCCTTCGCCGTGCGTTTGAAGCCAAGGGCTGATTCTGTGGATGATCATGACGATAATTATAATAATTTGTTTTGCTGATGACAAGCTGTCAGCGTACGGGAATGAAATGCTAGGCTGAAGSCAATAAATATTTCTATATTGGGTGTTGCACTGGTGTAAAATGAAAGGATGTGCAGATCTGGAGTGTTTTTTTGATCTTGAAGGGGACTCAGTCACTGTAAGAGAATCCGCTGACTTTAAAAAAGACGTCCTTTGCTGAACCCAAAGAAACTCTCTTCYGCTCTTATTTATTGCTATTTGGAACTTACCTGTGATCTCTGAATATATCAGCCATGCCTTTCCTTTCTCCACGGGGGAACAAAATAACAAGAGGTTTTCCTGCGAGCAGGGCTTCGTTTGGGAGGACGGCTTTCAGCTCGCTCCTGCATACGCTGGCTCAGCTTCTTGCCTCGCACCATTTGGCTACTGCGTTACGCAGCTAATCCCCRGTAATCATTTAGAGCAGATGGCAGTAATGGAAAAAAGAGATAGAGAGAAATGTGCAGCCCAGAAACAATTAGAAACTACAGTGACCAGTTTAAGTATGTATGTATTTAATCCTGTTGGTGAGTAAGTGCATCCGATTGATCAGTCTCYCCCCGTTCAGCCGAGGCACTCTGAGGGAACACTTAGCTTGAGGAACATATCTGAGCTCTGCTGACTTCAGTGAGAATTAAACACACACTTAAGGGTAAATGTCTGCTTAAAGCATTATTAAGGGRTGGGGTGGACTAAAGAATATGTTTAAGTGCTTTTCTGCCACCTCTAGCACCAACTCARCGGGCTTAGGGAGATGAGTAACATAGTCCCCCTTGGTCAGTCTGTAAGGCCTTAGCAAGGGCATGTCCATGACCTCCTTCTCACAGCCTCCTGTTGGCAGCTGGGCCACGTATGGCCATTTCTTGTGCTGAGGATGGTACTAATTACTGTCATCTCCAGGGGAATGTTTCCTTGTACAGCAGACGCTCTTTCATTAGCGATTCAGTTGGTACCACCACTAATGCAGGGGCATCTTGCCTGCTGTGRGTTAACCCAGGGTGGACCAAAGCAAAGCAGCAGGCCAGCAGCAAAAAGCTCTGCTGTCCATTTCCAGGGCTGAGTGCTGTTTAGATCTCCTCAGCCTCTGCTTGAATATATGATACATTGGGAAATTGCATATCCCCCCCCCCAAAAAAAAAAACCACTAAGCAAACAAACCCCAAAACAATCCAACCATCAAAAGTCTGGAATTAAAGAACACAGATGGCAAGAAATTGTTCTTTCTTTGTGTGTGGTCCCTGATGCAAMTGCTTGTTTTCACAACACTGATAATGAAACTGTTTTTATTTTTGGATGCTCCGCAGGGTACAATGTAATACATCAAAATAAATCATTGCGTTGTATGTCTGTTAAAAATGAAAACTGATACACCAAATGTCAAGGTGGTTTGCTTTGATTAATCAAYGAATATTGCTAATCTTGCTAACAACATTGAGGAAAAAAATGGTAGTGAAAGGAGAAATGTTGATTGGATACATAGATGTATAAAGATTTTATGTGCTTATATAGATTTACAGACAATAGTGTTTCAAGCAATGGAAATTTCCAAAGTACGTATGTAGTGAGGTAGACTCTTAGGAATCTAGCAAAAAACAATCCCCCCAAAAAAAGACCCAAGAACTTTAAGGCTAAATCAGACAGTTGATTCTGTGCTTTAGTGGAGAAGCTGCATACTGTTTTTCCCCCGTATTTTCACTTATTAAATGAATTTGATAGTCATTGCATTTGAAAAGGCATCCATGTCAGCTGCTGTGGAAAAGGCTTCTGTCTAAACCAAGAGCAGTCGCTTCAAGGCCACCCTTCTTCCTCTGAGACAGGAAGTATCTGTGTGATAAATTAACCATGGGTGAATGCTAAGTCTTTAATGAGAAGAACGATGCTCTGTTGAATTCAGCCTTTCATGTGAAAGCTGTTTGGGACTTTACTGAAAAGAATGTGTTAATCAAGAGAAAAGCATAATTACTGTCTTGTCAACAGACACAAGTAGGAAGGCTTGGTGAAAATGAGGTTGAAATTAACTCCAAAACCAGAGAAAAAGAGGTTTTTTTGTAAGGCTTTTGGAGAACTTGCTTTTACACTGCACAGTGATTTATGACAATTGTAGTTTCACTAGTTCTGTAATTAATATTGTTGGGTGCTTCTTATTCAGAGAAATGTTAATCATAAGAACACAAATGGAGGTATTATTGCAGCTATACCTCAGAGTTCATATTTCATATTGCGCCAAAGGTTCCATATTCAACATCCTTCTCAATGCAGCATTCGCCTTGTATGGATAGATGAATGTGCACCACAGGTAAAATAACTGAATTAATATAAACCAGAATAATGTGTCTGGCTCATAGCTTCCCATTTTCCCATTTTGCTGTAAGGTCCTGATTGTTCAGGCTTTTTAAACCAATAATAAATTATTGCAATACACCGCTAATTACACCACATTGAAGTAGTGTGTAGTGTAAATTGCAAAAGTGATGGACTTAGATTACTTTCTTATGCTTATTTTTAGCAGTTCAAAGGCAATTCATTTCCAACTAGGCCCTATTTAAAAGTGTAGGGTAAAAGGATATGTATTTTTTTCCTAATATGAGGCAAGCATTGCTGACAAACTTCTTGTTCAACATATCTTTTGGCACTTACTATATTAATGAAAAAGGTAAAAGAAACTGCATATTAATTTAGCTATGTATTTACAAATTCTAAAGGGTGTCTATAAATGAATGAGAGCTTTGCACATATTCTCTTCTTAATGCTTTTTGCCTCTCAGTGCTTCTTTAGATTGTTTCTTAGTTCATGATTAATTTCTTTATGACTGATGCTTCTGGAAATATTTTGTCCTTTTCCATTTTCCCTTTTCTTTTTCCTCTTTTTCATGAGTTGTAGTAGGGGGAGGGTGATTTTTTTTTCTTCTGGCATTTATTAAAAAACACTTAAAAGTTCCAGAGAATATTTTAGAAATGATCCAGAAACATCAATTAACACTTCAGAAAGTAAACAACTCAAAGGAAAAGCCTTTTCTAGCCATTTTCCTGTAGTGGAAAGCTGCTTTCTTCTCTTCCTCTGAAAGGGAAGCAAATAGCGTATTAAAACTGTCATATCGGGAGGTRGAGGAAACTGTGCATGAGGATAGGTAAGACCCTTATTTTGGGGGAGCAGATCAGTGCAGTCCCTGAGCAGTGACTGCAGTGTAAACGTCAATGAYGGGACATAATTATCCTCTCCTGGTAGGAAAGGAGAATAGTCCCAGGTGGACAACACACTTTAAACTTTGCAGGTCTGGGTTCAAGTCCAGCACAAACCTCCTGTGTGCTATCAAGGAAAACGCTTTGATCTAGACCTTCAGGAACATCCAAGTGCCCAAATAAGTGACAAGGAGGTGCCCAAATAACTATCAGGGCTAGATCCAATAGAAATCATTGCATGTCTTGTCCTGYGGGCTGGTTGAAGTAGCCACATGCCCTGGGCACCTACATGTAAACCTCTTTACATCTAGTTGTGTTCAGTCTTTGAAAATGACATTACTGCAGTAATATAGACACAGATATGTAAACATATATATATATATACACATACACACACATATATATGTATTTCAGAGAAGAGATAAGCTCACTTTGATAGTGTATCTGGTGTGCTATCCTAGAGTTATACACGTAGTTACGGCATAAATACTTCCAGTAGAGACGCATAGATGTGAAAGCGCCTCTAACCTCTTAATTTGTACCCATTACAGCTAGAACAGCAGAGCTGACTATGTCCTTATTCTCTCTATACTGGAGTTTACTTAAAAAGTATGGGGTAATATTTTTTCCCTACATTGAAAAGTAGTATAAAAATACATATATTAAAGACCATGAGAAGCACAGATATTATGGTGGTAGGGACCATAAAAGTATACTATACAGAGTCCTGACAAAGGGAGATGAACAGTCTRTTCTCACCTCCCAATAATCTCCAGACCCCTCAGGAAAGCATCCTGGTGACTGATGGCCTCTTCTGCTTTTGTTCTCCCTCTCACTGAAGTGAACACCAGCAAGAGAGGAGACTCACAAAATTAATTCAGATTGGCTTAGATAAGGACCCTGTGATGTTGATTAAAAACCATCCACAGGGCCATTAACAAAGTGAGATAATAAATGAAATTGCAWTGAATCGCATGAGTTTTCTAGTGGGGAACATCAGGGAGCAGTCTTGAGTCCGGTCTTCTTCATTAGCCAGAAGACAAGGAAAGAGTATGTGTTAATTAAAATCACAGATGATCCAAATTGGGAGGCATTGCGTAAATCAGCAAAGATAGAGAGATTAGAAACCTTAGGCAGGAAATGACAAAATGAGATGCAGCTTTGAAAAATGCATGCAAGGATGAAATCTATATCAGCACACAATCAGCAGAGAGCAGSTTGCTCTAGAAGCAGATTAATGGAAGGAAACTAAAGGATGTGGCCCATGGAGTAAAGGGCCACCTAGTAGAGCAGCTTTTTAAGGGTGGCCTCTGCACCTTCTCAGTGAAAAGGTTGCTGTGGATTCACAATTCATTTACAACTGGCAAGATTAAAAGGTCAGTGCAGTTTGGGGGCACGTACACAGAAGCAGGCTGCCAAGGAAAGATGCAGAAGCCTAGTTCTGTAACAGCCTGGTGCCATATCACTCAGACTTCTTAATTTTATTTTCTCCAGTTCTGCAAGACCCTGTGCATCAAAGTGCATGTAAGATAGATGTGAACCTAGCAAAATGGGTCACCTGGTTGCTGACACAAGGGAATGTAGCTTTCAATGGAGCCACTTACCTCYAGCTGCCTTGGTGTCTCCTCCACCATCCCCAGACCCCATGGGACTGTGATGAGGAGAGCAGCTCAGAGATGAGGCATGAGGCTAATGATCTAATGTCAGGAGCGTAGCCCTTCAGAAGAGAGGAGAAGCCGTGATGCTGCACTATAAATGCACTTAGCGTGGGCCTACCTCCAAAGAAGCTACTGTTTTTGAACCTCCAGCTTATGGGTTGACGAGCTTGTTGCGTATGGAAAGTTGTTTTTAAATTGGGGATCTTTAATACCACAAGCAACTCAGGTAACACAAAATTTACTGACGGAAGTGGAAACAATAAGAAGCGTCTGTGTAAGATCTTAAYCATTTCACTTTAACCAAAGTGAAAGATGGAAGAAAGGAGATATTTAGGATATAATGACATAAAAGAGGTTCGTCCAACTTCTGAAGGCTGTAAAATCACACAACAGAAATGGAACAACTGCCACATTACTTAAAAACCCCTTGAAACTACAACAGAGGAGCTGGTAAATTATTCTCTTGGCAGAAGGATGAATGTTTGCACATTTAGCCAGGGATGGGTATTTAATTATAACTGCTGTACAGAAGGCCTTAGTTTGTGTTTAACAAATGTACTTGTTTCTATGGGATGAGTAAGTGTACCTCAGTATGATACTGATGGTGACAAGACTGTAAGAATTACATATGTATAGGTGACAGTTTATGTGCCCTGTCTACTTAGCAGTTGTTTTTAATTGTTCTAGAATAGTATATAACATTAAAAAAAGACACGCACACTAAACAAAACACTGATTTTTTTTTTTGGTCTGTCTATTTTGACAGGTAGACTGAATAATACATATTAAACTGTATACTGCAAGAGGTATTTGATGGATTATTCCTAGATACTTCAAAGAAGGTATATACAAAAAGTGAGTATTAATCCTATTATCTGAGATGTTTTAATTATGTTAAGTTTCTGCTTAAAATCAAATTACAACAGTTGTAATGTTTCTTATACAGATTTCTCTGATTGGAGTCATGAGGAATTTCACTACTTTCTTAGAACTTATCTATTATTATTCTGTGTTTATTGTGATTATCTAATACGGATAATTTTCATTGCTGTCAAACTGGAGAGTCCTAATCAAGGACTTACTCTTTCTGCACACTAGGCACTCTGGAAACAGACAGTCCCTGCATGAAAAGATTTTCAATCTAGGGAACAAATGAAAAAACACAGATAGTGACAAGCAGATGGGAGAGCTGTGGATGCAAAGACAGTGCCGGTCGGGGTGACAGGCAACCCTAACAGCACATCCACAGCCTAGCCGAAGGTAGGAGGAGTTGCAAAGCTCATAATTCTGAGTATAAAGCAATATTTAAATGGAACTGATGCAGAGTTAGGTTGACTTGCAATGTAGAACGTGAGCAGTTAGTGAACACCAGGGCAATACAGATACTGCCAGAAATAGTAGGAGGCAGCCCCTCCAAATCACTATAAATTAACTGGGAAATCAGAGCTTGTCTCATATATATATATATATATGTATATATGTATATATATATACACATACACATATTCTCATATATATATATGAGACAGATATATATGCATGCCTATTCAAATGAAATATATAGTGTGCTAGGGTCTGGGTGCCTTGGAAGTATTAGGGCTGGTATGAGCTGAAATCTTGTGTCTGTGGCCTTCAAGTTCAACCAGGATTCACAAAGTTGAGCCTTAAGAAAGATTTTGTTGCAAGATAAAAACTAAGTCAAAGAGAAGAGAGAAGAGAAATTGCCAGAAAACTGAAGAGTTTTTGAAGTAAGARTGTCATGTTAAATAAGTATAATGAGGTGGCAGCTTACAGCAAACTGAACGGAGTAAGAAAAGGGAGAGGATAAATGGATAAATAGATAAAACTCCCCAAATTTCTGGGGTCACTGACCTCGACCAGCTCTGTTTGGGAGGCTCACAGGACACATCCAGACGGTGTTTTACTGAAGACGAATTCTTACTTGTCAACGTGCTCTGAAGGGTTTTTTTGTTTTGTTTTGTTTTCATCTAAACACCGATATATTTAATGATCTCTTGCTGCCAGATGATCTGATCAGCAACAAGAGGTCAGAGGGCTAATAAATGGCCTCAAATCGATTAATTTCAGTGGCAACAGTGCTGGGCCTTTGGCACTGTGGCCTGTTTCTCCTAAGGACYATTAGCATAACTATCTAAGCGATAGGCTAAAGGTATCTGTGCTGCTTTTCTATATTACAGAGTATTGAAGGCATGCCTGTGTGATCTTGGTAGTAGTGCAGGTGCAATAGCTGATTTATCCTGGTTCTTCGTTCTTCTGTCCAGGTTTTAAGCTAAAGCTGTGCTGGCTGGTCCAGCGTCCTGTCTGCCAAAGGGAACTGGCAAAAGGCAATGCACTCAGAAAATGACTAAGAACAGTACAAATTATAGGGGCTATTTTGAGGGGCTGTCTCAATAAAAGGATAAAAATGCCTTGGAAAAGTAGAGTATTTCCCAGGGTGCTTTTCAGCCAACTTCTTGGCTTTGGAGCAGCCAACGTTCATCTGGAGCCAGGCTGATTCTCAGAGATACTGCTCAGTTGGAGCTCTCAGTGGCAACCGTGGTTTATTGCTGAACATCAGACAATTTTTTGTTTGGTTGTGGAAAGATGACATTAGCTGGCTGGCATTAGGTGTCCCAGCTTGAAAGCACTGGCTGTTGTTCTCTGCTTTCCTGCCATCTTCCTGGGCTGCATCCTGTGTGCTCTTTTCCCATGTAAATTGTATTTTCCTGCTATTATTCCATGAGGCAACCCATATGTGTTTTAGGATGTTTGCAAACAAAACACTTCATATGAGTAAKCTTTTGTAGATTCGTTCTTTCTTGTGCAGCTAAAGTTAATTAGAARCTACTATGATTGGTTGGACAACATGCACAACTTTTTAAATTTCCTTAAGTCACATGTTTTCTTAGACATGGTCTAGCTGTCGTAGGATCCACCTGGCATACCTTCTGTTTATAYTGTAAATACAAGATAAGGATCCTTAGCAACTATATAGTTATATCATCTAACACATTGGGCGAACAGTGTGCTTGAAGCCTCCAGGTGCTACAAGTATAGTTATGTTATATAATAACAGGGAGCTGCTCATTCTTGTWCAAGGCATCTTGTTTCAATCCACAGTTTACACTGGAATTCATTTAAAATGTGCTATTTATTCGAATCAATCTGTCACGCAATGTTAATTAAGCATTAATTGATACTTATTTCTTGGAGGCACGAGATCATAATTTCTCTTGAGTAATCTCTGAAGTTTGGCTCAAGATAGGAAGAACGGATGGCATAGGCTTGTCTTTGTGACTACGAGAGGRTTTATTTATTTATTTATTTATGTGTTCATTCACTTATTTTTGCTGTCAAGTGCATCAGTCTCCATAATCCCATCCCTTCCTATTATTTCCCRGAGGAGAAATTGGCAAAACAATAGGAAAGATGTAATTAGTGACTTGGCTGCGGGGTGTGCAGCGGGGTGGGCACAGAAACCAGTACAAAATCAGAAGTGTAAGAAGAGAACTTGTTTGTATGTTGTCAGTCAATCATTTCCTCCCTGTTTAGATTTGCAAGTGAATTGCAGCTGTATTTCTTGGACACTTTAGATTTTTCTTCTCCCCCCCCTCCACCCCCTATGCTATGCTGCAGGAAGCTATTTTCAGCTGAGGTTTCATTCCTTCTGTTGAGACATGCAGGAGATGTGATCTCACATCCTCTAAAGAACTGATATACAACAGCAATGCCATRAAAAAGATCCAGTCATTACATTGTCTGGAAAAAGAGGTAACTTCTTAGCAGTGGAACTACGCTCAGTTGTGTAGATGGAGTATCTCAGAGAAATCTTCCCTTGGGGATAACGTTTTGCTCACCTCCTTGAAGGCTTAATAACATGCCATAATAGCACAGCATCTTCCTCCTGGAAACGAAGGAGAGCAGCAACAATCTGCACCTAACCCGCAGCCTGCACAGCGCAGCACCRTTTACAAATACCACCCGGCTCCATGAACAGGGTGGTTTGCCCACCTGCTCTAGCTTGGTTTCACTGCTTTAGGGGTTTCCTTACATATTTCTGCATGATCCTGCAATAGACACTAGAGGCAGATCATASAATCATAGATTGGTGAGGTTGGAAGGGACCTCTGGAGATCATCTAGTCCAACCCTCAGCGTAGCCCATACTGAGACTGAACCCGTGACTTTGGCATCAACAGCACCATGCTCTAACCAACCAAGCTAAATCTGCCTRGGGGCTTGCATATGGCCAACACAACCAACGTGTCCATAGTCGGTGACACTAGTGGGAACTAGTAGGAGAATTTTGAGCTCACTTTGCTTTTGCTCGTCCGTATTGGCCAAGGTAAACTCTTTCAACCCATGCAGAAGCTTTCAATACTCCAGCTATCCCAGRCTAGACCTGGTTTAATTTGCAGATTCCAATTAGACGTTGGCTGGGAGGGTGTTCGGGAAAAGGGAGTGAAACTTTTGGGGGGCATGTAAGCATCATTCACCATTCTACAGGAGAGAACGAAATATTTCTATGTGAAAAGAGCAGTGCTTTCCACTGAATATTAGTGCTAAATTTTAAAATAATCATGCTAATTTTTACTCTGTGTGTGACTAATCTAGATTGCTGGTGGAGAAATTTGGTTTCTGCRTGCTTTCTCGCTGGATTTAAGAAGCCGTTGAACACCAAAAGGCAAAAGAGAGGTGTGTGTAGGGGCATTCGTCTTTCATGCAGCRGGATAACCCAAAACAAAGTGTACACAAATAAATAAATTTGAGATATATGGTCTGCCCTCACCTAGTACAAGCAAGTACCCCTAGGCACAGCTTTTACAAAACTGTTCAGCATCTGCTTGGCTGTGAGTAGTCCTGTTCMGTCCTGTTGTTAAGGACAGGCTTAAATAAGGAAGGCAACCATAAATATATTCGGGTGAGATTCTTGCRTATAACTAGAGTTCCAAGGTGTTATCATCAAGATAGTGGTAACAGTAGCAATAAGAGGGCAGTAGTATTGTCAGTGATAACAATGTAAAGTCAGAAATTTGATAAGGATACCTTTGAAGTGGGGTACTCGCCCTTTTCACTGCATTGTTGGATGAAGACTATTTTTCTGCAATACAGGACGTGGAGATAGGACTTTTTTCTGGTCTGGACAAAGCAGCAGTTCCTTTAACACATTTAACCTGTTGGTAGAAATGGACAGTTTGGCCTAGAAAAATGTTCTATCCTGAACACTTATTATTAGCGGTAATCAATCTAATCCAGCCTTAGATTTTAATAYRGAGATCAGCACCTCWGAATTACAGACTGGCCCAGATAAGKCATGTAACAGTATGTGGCAGACTCCACAAGGATCTTTCAAACCAAAGTGGAAACAAGAAATATGAGAAATAGGGCAATTTCCTGTGAGAGCTGCAGCCCAAGTATACAGAAGCAAAAAGCTGGAGAAATGCYGCTCTGAGCTGGACATCTGGCTCAAGGAGGTTTGTTCATCGCTGCATGATGAAACCAATTTGTTTTCTCCCAGGATTGCTAGCAATAATGTGCTCGTGGGGAGGAAAAGGAAGGTGCGTGCCTAAGGCGTGCACTCAGATCTGCAGAACATTCGGTCCTTTCTGAAAAATAGAAATCAGCTTGGCTGGCCTCCTACGAGATTGCTGCCCTGTTCCAGGCAAGCACACAGTTCACCTGCTATCCTCTATTTTAAACGTCAGCGCTGGCTGGAGAGAATTGGCTCTTTTAAGTACAAACAATTACCAGGCACTAAAGAGTTGTTCTTCTGTCAGCCCCATCAAGGACAGAAGAGTGGAGGTTGCCTCAGAAACATCTTCAACAGGCAAACGTGGAATAATCTGCTTAGTTTTACAGGWTGTTAATTCACCCATGTGTAGGCTGTGAGTAAAATACTCCAGCTGCACGGGGAAGTGCTCAGCTGCAGTATTTGTTCCCAGTGATGTTCCCAATAAGACTGAGCCACTCTGCTAAGGATGCTCCTGAGAAGTCCTTGCTCCTTGCAGGGCATGTGCCTTGCAGTCCTCCCTGCTGGCCTTGATGAGGTAAAAGGACTTTTTAGCACTTCTACATGCTTGCAAAGTGAGATCATCCATGACCCTTAGAATCTGAGGATCAAGTTTCAAGCTTTTGTTTACCTATACAGGGTTTCTGAATTTTTATTTTCTCAATTTTATTTTATTTTTTTGCCTTTAAGTGGTGTGACATTTGCCAGGGAAAACATTTACAGGAATAAATCTCATCAAAAACTCAACAAAATCTCCTCTATAGCTTGACATTAATTTTGATCCTTTCCACCACTGCTGTCTCCCTGCAGGTTTCATCTCTGTGCTGGGAGAGAGGGGTTTGCTCATCCTACTCCATTCCTCACAGAGCAGCTCCCAGGTGTTATGAGATGAAAGGCACAGAGATAATGTTGAGTTTTTGTTGTGAAATGCATTGAAACCATTTCCAAACTGTTCCCCGTTGTTTGAACCTCTATGCTCTCTTTCACCAATTCCTTGGTGGAAGGTCAGTGAGTTTAGTCCACAGCAGAAGCTCCCCAAATCTGAGAACAGACCAGGTGACGGGCGTGCAAGTAGGACTTGTTTCCCTATTTGCAGTTGCCCCGCTCATTTAGAGGCTCTGCRGCAGCCACGTCTGCTCCAGCTGGCTCTTGGAGAGATGGCCTTGTCTCTCCGCTCTCATTGCRCTGWCCAACTGTGGCAAGAGCAAAAAGCRTGCGTGTGGTGACAAGAGCAGAAAATACATATGCATCGGTATTGTTTTCTGTTTGGGCAGCAACATTGTGTAGCAGCRGCACTGAGCTTTCCAGGGAAGAGAGCAAGCGGGAGGGAGGCCAAAGAGCTAATGGCATCCTAAAAACCGTTTCACTGGGCACGRCTCTTTTAACTCAGTTTGGAAATGAACTGGATTAATAAACTCCATGCAATGAGTGTAAAACCAATCAGTTTACAAACATTAACATTGAGAATTGGTGGCAGAAGCTTGGCGCAGCAGGAGAGCTGCCTCAGYTTTCTGTGGCACATCTACAAGGAGCAGTCTCCTGGCTGTGTTGGCACGCTGGGTTCCCCTTCACCAAAATACTATTATCTGAGCCTGTAGCACATGAAGATGAAGCAATGAAATATCCCGGGGTTGAGGGGGAAGAAAAAAAAGATTTGCTTGGCTAACTTGTTTAGTTTTGTAGTGCTGGTAGTTGCATCCAGAGGGAACAGCAAGGGATTCATCTGGGGCATGTGCTGCTTCGTGATGGCACGACTTGCTGAAGTGATAAAATGCATGATGTTTCCTGACACATGCATATTCTTAGTAGCTGCTGATGAGGCAGGATGAGTGGTAGTTCAAATATTTACTAACTTCTGATACAGGAGGTATGCAGAGCTATCTTTGAAGTCTGTAATAGCCAGGCACATATGTAACTGGGATCAGCAGTGGGTGTTCATTCTCCAAGGACACCTTAAAGGTTGCCAAAAAAAAAATAGAAAAGAAAAAAAAAAAGAAGAAAACCTCTAAGTGCAATATCATGGGAAGCCTCTCCAAATTTTGGCCATCTTTGAGTGCTGAAGGTCTGTGTGGATCTAGGTGTTTAGGAACTTGTGCACTGATGTAGACGTGGAATATTCTGCACCAAAATAGGGATTAGGGAGCTGAGCTCTGAGCACCAATTCAAAACAGGATTTTTTTCTTTCTCCTAAAATGTCTTTTCCATTGTCATTCCAGAGGAATTGCAACGGAATTGTCAAGTTTATGGCTTTCTGACACAGCTTGAGCTTTTTGGGTAGACACCTGTGTCTTTTGTCCTCTTCTTTAGCCATTTCCTTTATTTTTCCAGGCTTGCATCCAACCTTCCCCACCCCCAGTGCACTTTGAGTCTTAGGTCAGTTACTCCCCAGTGAGAAAAAACATATTTAGAAAATCATCCAGAAACCAAGGTCGTGCATTTTGAAAAACACTCTACTTCTGCTCAGGAAAGCCTGGGCTTCTTATGCCTCCGTTTTTTGGGTTTTTCTTTTTCTTTTTTTTTCTTTATGCTCTTTACAAGAGTTTTCATAAGAAAAGGTAGCTGGCCCTCTGGACTAATAAGGCTTCTCCTTTCTGTGTCTTTGTATTAGATGAGGACACTAATAGCAAAAGGGAGAAAATTGTGCTTTAATTTGGCTGTGCTTGTTCAAAGGGGGAGGAGGCAGGAGGTGCCTTTTAGTTCCCATGGCCTTCCAGATAAGTTTCCACATAATGCCAATTAAGAGCAAAATAAAGAGTATGCAAAACAGATGACAACTGCTGCTCAACAGGAATAATTCTTTTGTGACTAAAACAATGATGTCTTCAACCGAGGGTGTGCCTTTTGCGGCTGTAGTTTCCCTTAATTTTTACTGCATAAGATTATTTGGGTAAGACTTGCTCTGAGTGGACTTTAGAGTAAAAAAGCTTAAAACAAATGCAGCGGTGGGAGCCTTCTTGTTGTGTGTGTGTGTGTGTGTGTGTATGTGCTCGCCAAAAGAAAAAGGCAAAGTCAGATTAAGTTATTTTTTTTCTGTAAGTTATTTTTATTTTGTTTTCATTTCAAAGGGAGCCTATTGTGTATGGGGAGGGGGTCAAGGGGTTTTTCTATCTCTTTTTTTTTCTTTTTTTGCATTTTTTTTCTTTCTCCTTGTTTGTTAGTTTTAAGGGTAATTATTCACCAGGACCTTTTCAGCTGTCAAGCGTAACAAAAGGTAATCCRGCCCCTTCTCTTCYCTGCCCCCACATGCTCCTTTTCTTCCAACAAAAGCAGCCTCTGTTGTGGGACGGGGGAGGTGTCATCATTTCCCAAGGATCCTTCTTCATCCCACAAGTTAGAAACGCTCTTCTGCTTTGCAGCAAGCCAGCTTCTCACGAATGCGGAGACACTTGGACGTTGCAGTCCATGCTCTGCCTGGAGAGATGCAACCGGTGGACTTTTGCCAGCTTGACAGTTTAGGCTCCAATAGGAAATCGGAATATTTCCTTTTCCTTCCAGCAAGATTCCTAACTTACTACACGAGCTTCTTACCAATTTACTGTTGATGCCTACACTGACATTAATCAAGCTCCATCCAAAGGGTAGTCCATAACCCCAGGCTTGTGTTCACAGCTCCATTTGATTGGGATGAGCCCTCTGTATTTTCTTTTTCTTCATGCCTTGTAGCTCCTTGCTGTGGAGGAAGCGCACAGTGGGAAGAGTACTGTTCAATGCCAATGCGTTTTGCAGGATTATGTTCCTTGTAAACAGATCAATGTATGCCAATCTTCAGACTCATATAAATATTTGCTTACATACCAGATTGATCTTGTCCTAGATTTGCCATAATTTAAGTGTATGGAGCTATAATCAAGACTCCTTGATAATAAAAAGAACCCATCAGTAATTATGCTTATTCACTTTCCCATACTCAAGGCTATTTCACCATTTCACTGATAAACTCCTGTTTTTAATCAAACTTGGAGTGTGAAAATCAACACTGCACGCTAGTTAACGATGCTGGAGTGCTTGGTTCATGGTATTTTGAAGTTATATCAGTGTGGAGTCATGAGTGATTTCTGAGGGGGTTTTATCTGAGATAGCAATTCAATTTTTCTAAAAATGTGCCCACAATCTCTCAAGTCTTAGACTGAATCTTATCTTTACAGATTCAAATACACTGTTAAACTGAAAGTTTCTGGTAGCCACATTTCTTGGAAAGGGAAGCACCAAAGATGTTTCTGTTGTAATATCATTTTGTATTCTTATATAGTAGCGTGAGTTCTATCAGGGATCCCTTCCACTAAGTGATGGACTTCCTGCCCCCAAATACTTTTGCTCTGAATAGAGTGTRTGTACAAAAAAGTGTGCATGTTAAGAAGTGTCAGAGAGAGATGTACGGCTTTCATAGCATCATAGAGAAAGTCTATCAAGGAAAAAAATTAAAGCCTCCCAAGACTCAATCTGGTCCRTGTTGCAAAAAGGGAAAATCTATTTAGAGATTAGGAAAATTATTAACACACAATTGTTAGTCAAACAATTTTACGGGTGGAATCTCCATCACTGGAGGTRTTTAAACTGTTCCGTGCAAGGCCCTGAACAACCTGATCCAATTTCTAAATTGGATCTGACCATGAATTTGGCCCTGCAGTGAGCAGCAAATTAGACTAGGGTGACCTCCAGGGCTTCCTTCTAACCAAAGTTCTTCTATAATACTCTGATCTTTACTGGAAGTTACCTTTCTCAGCAGGTGTGGATGTGCATAGTGTGTATTATTAAAAAAAAAAAAAAAAAAAAAAAAGAAAAAAAGAAAAGAAAAAGAAAAGAAAAAAGGAAGACATATCCTGGCAAGTGATAATGAGAGCAGGTTTGTAGATCAGTGCTGGCGAGCACAACAGATAAGTGCCCTGGCTAATGCTAACGGGAGGGAAGGGATGAAATCCCTTAGTTTTCCCAGAGAATATGTGCCTGATCATAAGACAAAGACATTTGTCCATAKGGTTTTTAAGACTGAAATTTTTGTTGTTTGTTTACGTTTTGAACCTTGACACTTTTCTGAGGTTAACCCAAACTAGCTAATTCTGTTTTCCTGAGCAGAAGTTGGCTTCATAGGGCATGCCTTAGGATCTGAAGTACCTGTCCTCGTCTATAAACTTTCAACCGCTCTGAGAGTGCTTTACAAATAGATGTGTTAGATGCTTAGGGAAGTCCATCCCAGCATCTAGACCTGTGTGGTTGCATCCGTCATTAAAAATAGAACTGTGTGGGGAATGCTGTGCAGTGCACTCTGCAGAGAATCGCCCTGTTAAGTGAAGAACCCCACGTGCAAGTGAAAGCCTTAGGTAGGGCAGAATATACATAAATAATGAACCAAGTTATAATTAAGTCAAGGGATAGCCTCAACGATTTAATTCTCACGAGGGATTCCTTAAGAGTTTAATAACCACATGGTCAAGATTTAGTTTGATGCAATTCTTTCAAACTCTCCTGTCTCCTTATAGTCCTTCCTGATTTAAGGGAGTAAAAATGTTCAGGACTGATTTGTCCACCCTACACTCTATACATATATATGGATAGCTGTATTGCAATGTATGCTGCAGTATATTGCAGGCTGCAGACGTGCCAACGACCCTTGCATCACCGCTTAAGTATTTCATGTTTCCTAAGCATCTTGACACATCTGAAATGATTAGTAAATTGAATGCAGTGTGCTCCTCTGGAGGAAGGCAAATAGAATTAAACCTGYTTTACAGACAAGAAAACTGAGGTCRTTTTCCAGCTGATGGCTGAGGTTAAGTACCTACCTCCCCACTTTCGATTGTAAAATGATCTAACCAGTGACAGTGCCCAGCTTTTGATACCTTCACTTTTGATACCCAGATGCTCAGCTMCTGTCGTCCCTCCTTCAGTCCCCAGTGGCAGCTGTCACCATATTTCAGGCCTAATTGTCAGGAGAGCGGAGGCCCCTGGTAATCATGAAAAGCTCTGTGTGTGCAGCACCTTCTGAGTCCATTTAACGTGTGGCTTTGTGCTGAAGCTGAAGGTGACTTTTCTCAGGCTTGTCACCAGAATTTGTTGCAGACAAATGAGCTCAGGCGGAAAAAAAAAAAAAAAAAAACGTATTTTTGAGGCTTTTGGAAGCATTTGCTTGCATGGCCTCTGAAAGGCCTTGCAAGTTGTTTTGCTGATGCTGTGAGCAAATTGGTATTTAGGGTTCAGACTCTAAATCAAAGAAAACACATGGAAAAGCACCTAATAAGTAGCGCTCATTATGAGATTATCACTAGCTCTAGAGCCTGAGGGGTAGAATCATATATATTTTTTCCTTTATCAGTCCCACCAATAGCGGAGATGTCCCTTGGGATTCATTGTCACCTCCTTATGGCTGATTATTAAATATATATATATATATATATATATATATATATATACACACACGTTTGTGTGTGTGTATATATATACATATACATACATATACATATAAATATATATATATATACACATACAGCTCTACTAGTTTGCCAAACTGCCTAATGCAGTGCAGAAATACTGCCTAGGGTCGAGGTGCCAAATCCTGCGTGGCGATTAACCCTACTGTCGTGGTAGAAACACGTTTGCACGGCATCACGTTAGTGCTGCCATCCTGTCCTGTGCC
Source organism: Rhea americana (assembly GCF_003343005.1). Classification (NCBI taxonomy): domain Eukaryota; kingdom Metazoa; phylum Chordata; class Aves; order Rheiformes; family Rheidae; genus Rhea; species Rhea americana. Next base: position 729,170 of record NW_028185572.1, on the reverse strand, counting down.
TGCCTCTCCCACGTGCCCTAGCTGGAGAGCGGGCTGCCAGAGATTAGATGCTCAGCTGTGTAATAGCAAAAGAGCAGTATTCTCTGATTTAAACAAATACATATACATATATACATACATATATAGAGATGAATGTGAAGGATGTGTCCCACAGGGAACGAAACGCATATCAGAACATGGAGCTTAGCAAAGCAAGGCCAGAGCAGTCTTGTCCTTTCCTTCCAGCAGAAGTGTCCCCTGTTTGGGTTTTTTKTTGTTGTTGTTGTTGATGTTTCTTTTTTTTTCTCATATGTTTTTTGTAACCCCTTTCTGATTATAAGAAATATGAATTTCACTTTTTATGAGGCAGTAAAATGATGACTAAAAGAGTTAAGGCCTAGAGTCCCCCACTTAATCCTGCTTGAGGCAGTATTCATCTCACCTAAAAGAAACCCCTAAGCATCTCCTATAAAATATGTGTTTTTAATACCTTCACCTATAAAATAGGTGAGAAACCCTCACACCCTCAGTGAACATGTAAATCAGGCTGGCTAAACTGAGCACAGACGTGTCAGCCTCTGTCCGTTGACAGGGAGGGCTTTCTGCTCATGAGATGAATCCCACTTCCTAATTCCCCTGGGCTTCCTCCAGATACGGACACCTCCAGAGGAGATCTAGGCATTTAATAGGTCCTAATGAGGAGACCACCCTCAGGGGCTTCCATTCAGTCTTCACTGAATAACAGAGGGAAGCCTAAGCCAAACTATCTCTTTACCTAGAGTCTTCAGCTGGGTTGGGCGAAATGAATCTGAATCCTACTACCTTGCCCAAAGGCGATGTAGTTATGAATGCAGCCAACATTTCCTTTGCATTCCCTTGGACCAAATGCACAAACATGCATGGGGTAGTAGCATAGCTGGCGCTGCAGGAGTGTGGTCTCTTGGTTGCCATAAGGAAAATCATTTAAAATCAACCTCAAGGCCTTCCTGATGAGTGCTGCATGTTGATTGATTGAAAAACTCTTAAGTAAACAACAGTAAATGGGTATTAATCATAGTAGGACACACAGCTTGAGAACATTAAGGTGAAGCCCTTGTCTCAGATGTAGAGAAGGTGAGCTCAAAACTGACTTGGCTGTCCTTTCATGCTGATGCCTTTGAGGGGATTTAATTCTTTGACATGGAAAATTTAGGCAACTCAGCTTAAATTATCTTAAAAACAACATGAAATCCCATCAAAAACAGTAAAAATACCAGAATATAACAATATGCAAATCTGTGTGTATCTTGATGTGCTCTTTAAAATCGCCAAGGATTAAGCTTGGTTTTAGAGTCTTGACATCTGTACATTCCTTGCAGTGAAACATATGACTGGGAGGTGTTAAGCTGAATATGTTTTTTTCAATGTAATCAGATAATATCAGTGTGTTGAGCTTCCCAGAATTTCCTTCTTGCGCACTTACTGAGTGCTTGCAAAACCCATCAAAGTTATGGGCACCTAAAGGATGCAGCAGATTTCAAAAAGCATTTARCAATTCACAGAGATAAAATTTCTGTGAAATTTTTCTGAGATCTCTGCAGCACAGACATCCATATTTCAGCTAGTCAATGAAGAGAAAGARGCTTCTATGATGTTATGATGCTGACCTACTTTATACGTGTATATTAGATTAAAATGAATCGCATCTTAAAAGCACCTAATTTAGGTGCTTACATGTAGATAGCTACACTGTAGACATTTTAATACAAGTGGCAGATTTGCTCCTTTTTTATTGTTTGGATTGAGGTTTGGTTGTTATCGTTGTGTCAGAGAGATTGGCAGGCTCTGTAGTCTACCTTTTGTTATGTTGATTTTTTATCTCCTAACCAAAATAAATAGATATGTGTATCTTTGAAGTCAAGTTAAATTGAAGAGTAAATCTCAGCATTGCTCTCTAACATCACAGGAGGTTCAATATTAATATTCATCCCTGTTTCCTACATATGTAAGCCACATTGACTCCTCTGTAAGTTTGTGGGAGTTTAGGACCTTCTTTACCTCCCGCAAGTGGGCAGAAGAGAAGGAGAGAGCTTGACTGCTTGAGGAGTTTGAGGGCCTGCCTCTCTGAGGCTTTGGATAAGAAGGGTTACGAATATTACGGCAAACAACATGCCCTGAGGAGAYGGGAGAAAAGTCTCCCGAAGAGTTGCCACTTACAAATTATTTTCCTCTGCAGAAGATTCATAAAGAGTCATTTTTAAATAACGTAACACACCTCTTCAGCTGGGAGGCTGAGACACAGCGTGGGTAAGTGCTTTGGCTAAAGCATTTTCTTGAATCAGTTTTGGAGCTGGTACTGAAAAAAGTCTAATTCCCAGTAACAAAATTGCTCTTTTTCTGTTGACTGTTCTGACTAGGCTACTAATTGAGCAAGTTCTGCAACTCCTAGTGTGTACTGAAGACTGGAGGCGAATTTAAATCTCTGTTTCCCCATCGTTTCTTTCTGTGTTTAGAGGTGGGCTCAGCCTCGTGCACTGAGGGCAGAACGCCAGTTTGAGGAGCCCTTTCCCCCTCAAGTTCGATACAAATGTGGTGGCTAAAAGGTCTCCACATCTTTGTCTGAAGTGGTTTAGGAAGGAGCATGCAGGTGGTGGGCTCTGTGCTGGCCACTGTCTGTCTCCTCTGTAGCGACAGCAGAAGACATAACCGGCAAAATACAACCCTGTGGGCTAYCCAGCCCTGGGGCTATTTCGATCTACATCAATGTCGAGTGACAGTTTTGTTAAATATTTATATGTACATTTATGTATATGGAGCAGAGCCTTAAAAATACAGGTACCCCACGCCACCCCCAAAAACTACAAACCTTTGGGGCRTTTATACAGATAAGGCCATTTTTATTGGCAAATATTTTGCTTGGCACTGATTCAGCATGTACTAATAGCTTAATAATTTTGGCAGACACACCAATGAAAAATGTTACTGAACCAGACCCAATTATGTGGATAAAATGTAAACAGTTGTGTCTGCTGGGGATAACTGCAGTATGTTGTCAAGCCATGGCTGTAAATTGCATATGGTAGATTGCTCTAAATTTGTTTTTGACAAACGACCGTCTGATGAGGTTGTTTCAGGGCCACACAACTGATGGAAGGACATTATCAGCAGAGCATAATGCCAGCATGGCTTTTGTTTCAGCTWTACTAAGTCTGGCCAGCTCTACAAAGTTTGGCAGCTCTAGCAGAAGTTTGGGTCTGGTTTTCTGTTCATTTTTTGTAGAGCCTCTACAACATCCGCGTGCTGAAGTTACAATCAGTTAATTGCTGATAATTATTTCTGGTTCTCCATATTAGCCATTAGTGCTATACCTATTTAGGCTGCTACTTGCTGTGGAAAAATGTATGTGGCACTGGCAGAAGCTGAAGTTTTATAGCAAAGCTTTGCGAGAACAACAAACCTTTTTCCTTATTTGCTTTATCTTGCCCCTTTTACTAATCTGTGTGTGAGTGTGTGTATATATACATATATATATATAAATACATACATATAAGAGATATATTTTAAAAAATTATTTATTTATTKATGTACTGAAGCTACTATTCAGCCCTCTTCACTGAAAAGCAACTCCAAAGCTGCCTGAAAAAGCTTTCAGGAAGAATTTAAGTTAAACTTGGGCTGCAAATAAAGAATTGCTATGTCGAAGGGGTGGGGGGGCGTTGGAAAAGAAGAAAAATAATAATAATAATGAAGCTTTTCAGAACATTGCAATGAGGAGACCCCCTCTAGGCCAGCACCTGGTGAAACCATCGAGTTCGCCCTCCCGCCAGCTTAAATTAGAGCAACGCTGCAACGCAGCAGGCTCCCGCTAAAAGCAGGGCAGGCGGGAAGAGTCTTAAAAAGAGCCTTTTCTGATGCACTCAGGTAGAAGAGGGCAAAGTAAATAACGAAATCGGAGGGCAGCACACCAGAGCGTGACTTTGCATTCCCCTCGCGCCGRCCACCGCCGAGGAGAGCTCGAAAACGAGCTGCTGGAGGGTGCACCGTGCTCTGCCCGGGCTGGGAACCGCAAACCGGCCCGCGTCGGCAGAGGAGTCTGAACGCAAATCGTTCGGGGCATCGGCCGCCACCAATCACTGCCCTYATCAGACTTGCCCAGAGAGCCGATAAACATGCATACTTCAGTAAATGGTAGGTTGTAAATACGGATGAGTAACAGCATTGCGGCGGGAAGGAAAACGGGCTGTTATTTATCACCGCTGCTCTACGATCGCCGTATTTTTGTAGTAGTGGGCAGTTGTTGGGAGAGGTTATTGATAGAGTTTTGTGAATCTTCACATGAGGTAAGCTTAATTTTTACATAACAACCATCTATTTATTTCTAATTCCTAAAATCTGGTTTTCATTGAAGATTTTCCRGATCTGGAAGTCAATTTGCTTGTTTAGATCCCAACAATATTGCCATATTTATCTTTTTCAGGTTTCCACTGACATAGGTAGAGAAAGCAAAGGAGAATAATTGGCATGGTTAACTGGAAAATRTGCTTTTGGTATTGATCCAATTGGATTTTTATTTGTATTTAATTCTAAACATTGTAAGACACACTTGTAACAAGGAATGAAAACTGAATGTGGACTAATAATTACGTGGCGCGATAAATATGGAAYTGGCTCGCTTTGTGGAGAGTTCACTGCTTTCTGAGCCAGATGAGATAACAAAAAGTAAATAAAGTTATAGATTGATGAGATTTGGACAAACACAATCCAGTTCTTGAGTGTTACTGATATAATAAGAATAATCATGGCAAGGCACGATTAAATTTGAGGCAGAGATTCATCGGAGAAGATAGGAACRAGAGAAAAATTGTTCAAGCATAGGAAGCTGTTTGGTCAGTGAGGTTGAATTCAGTGCAGTCTCCCCCTCTCGCCAAGAAATGACGTRTAGTGACTTCCAGTGTGGTCTCCGTGTGTATCCTTCCTGCCTCAATCTGAACTGCACTAATTGCAAATGAAAAGTCATCGTATTACAGGGTGGGAGTTGAGGCCATACCCTGCTTGCTATTGTATTTTCTGAATCTTTAGTAATTAGACTGAATGTTTAGTACCTAGGCCAAGAAAACAACCCCAGTCTGTAAGTGCATAGGTCAGGACTCTGAATCTGATTTCCTGAGCTCGTCACCCCAGGAACTGTTGGTGTCTCRCTCACCAGCTTTGGCACCCAGACTGGGCGCAGAGTGGCAAACTGACTCCTCATCCAAGCTGGAGCTCAGGCCTCGTCCACCCTCGTCCAAAGAGGGATACCGCATTTCCTTGGATATTGCACAGTCTGCAAGGCATCTTGGAAAAACTCTCCTGTCAGTATGATTTTGGTGAGGAAGTTGTCTTCTTTTCATTTAGAGAAATCTGAAATTTGCAGTGTGGTTGTGTATTTGTGGTTTTAATTTTTTTTTGATAGGAGAAAGAATCTCTTTAAGCTAAGTAGTAATTTCTGCTGTAGTTTCCTTGTGTGCTCCTCAGTTACCATTAGCACAGTCCTGGGACTTGGATTGTTTCATCTCCTGCCCCTTGGAGATATAAAGATATTATTCCCAGTTAGAATGGAATTACTGGAATGAGTAAGAGCTATAAAAATATGCATGGGGCCAAATCTTATTGATCATAGTATGAATTGCACTGKCTGGACCAGAAGTATGTGTAGTCATTGGTGGGGTGGGAGGTAGAGAAGGGGAAGAAGAAGATAGCACTGCAGGCAGCTTCAATTGCTGCTTCAGATATTGGTGATAGATAGATTTTTTTTGGTTTGGAGAGTCTTTGGACTCCTGACAAGRTTGAGTCCCATCATTCTTTGTCACTCCTGCTATTTCATCAGACCTCTTCTGCCTTTGCAGCAGATGGCTTCACATAAATGTGCATTTTTTTTTAATGGCTTCTCATCAGTAGATGGGGAGGTCCTCATCATGATTAAGTTCAGCCCTCTTGTCTTCACCTTCAGAGCTCTTCACAGCTCTGCAGCTTCCTTCTCCTTCAAAATTCATTCCTTCACTTCTCTGTCCCTGCACAGTTCCAGTCATTCCCATTGCACAGCCTTCATTTCCAGCACTGACTTTAAATTTTGATGTCGATTTCCATAAGGCAGCGACCTTTTCTTCCTCAATACTTACAAAGCTTTATGTGGAACTATAGGTTCATGAGGCGATATCAATAATAATAGATCTATAAAAGGCCAGAAAATGCTCAATATTCATAAACTGGAGAACTCACCTATCATTTTGTGCTCTCTCAGATGACTTCAATGTTGGAGCTTAGAAGCCTTGAGAGAGCTACTTTAACACCAGAATATAAATCAGATATATTTCAGTTTAACAGAAGCAAGTGAATTTATCTTCTGTTTTTGTTTTAAATTGTTGAGTAGRACTAGCTGGATGTTACTGGCTAGTTGTTTTAATATTCAAAAGCATATTTTTCTATAAAAAYAGATATAAAATATGCAAAGATAGGTATAAAATATACAAAGAGTAAAAGGAGRAAAATTGAATAAGACAAAATATTGTAAGTTAGCAGTAAAAAGTACTACTCTGTACCTGGTAAACAATCTAATTCATTTCTTTGGTCTCATACATGGTGAAAGAAATCATTATACTATGTTGTTTTTTCTGGTATACAGTTGGAGAAGACTGGCATAAATGGATGCTGTTGTTATTACTATTATTTTTAGGCTTCATCTGACACTTACCAATTTCTGATGCAGGCAAACTCCAAGTGAATTTATTACAGATTAGAATAGAAATCCAAAGCAAGTACCATGAGATTTGGCCCAAATATAGTTGTCATGTTATCACAGAAGACAGCATCTTAATAAAAGCATTTTTAAAATATTCAAAAAGACCTGTATTAGCTTATAAATAGCRTTACTTTCCAACTCTCTCGTCATGGCAAATTTTGGCAGCTGTAGCGAGTTCCCCAGTTAAATGGGGAACAGTGACAAAGTCCATCAAGGATTTGCAAATATGTGAGGAGCGTCTGATCCCRCTCAGACCTGATAAAACACAGCAAACATCGATAGACTGATCATTTCACAGTAAGACCTAATCCTGCTCCTTTGAAGTAGCTGATACTGGTTGACTTGGAAAAAAAGACCTAGAGCCATGAGGACWGGTATCCTGCATTTACTATACTGACTTTTATTTATTCTTAGAGATTTTTCGTAGGAGCTGCTCATATGTTGTTGACTTGCCACCATTTGGGGGGCAAGCAAGATTGCAAGTGAAACAGAAATGGCTGGAACTTTTTTATGAAACATGGGAAGAATCCCTATTTTTACYGAACATTGCTTAGGGAACCATAAATTTCATAAAGTACAAACAAGTTTTTGATGTTTTAGTTCTCATCTGGAGAAGAAGTAAAAAATAGACATCCGAGGAGCTACATGCAGCTGAGTTTGCATCGGAAAGATGGAGGGTTGACTCAGGAAACAGAGAACTGCCAGTATCTTCACTCATCATTGCAAAGAGTTAGGTTCAGCTCCTCTAATTATACAAATTGTCTAACTCTGACTTTGGCTGCCTATTTTATGGTGAAACTATTCATCTGCTATGAACATGTTCTTCTCCTCTAAAAAGAGCCTTATGCATGAGCACACCTCAAATGTAAACATGCCACTTCTTGATGTATAGACTGGGTGATTCAAGTCCTGCCCAACTATTCTGGAGATAACATATACTCAGAAGTTTTAAGTCATTATCTAACTTATCTATAATGGGAATTATGATCCAAAAGTATGCTTCTGTCAATGTTTGGCAATCTTCTGTAGGACATAAGGTATTCCTGATATCCTGTCTTGCTCCTCAGATTTTAGTGGCGTTAAGGAGCAGAACTCTATTGGACCTCTRTGGCACTTTTGCAACAGAATTCCCCATTGAACTCAATGGGAATTTTTGCTAAAAGCCTAGAAAATATGCCTTAAAGTTGCACCTCAAAGCCTGGTCATGCCGGTCATTGTACTAGTTCACAGGAAGAATATTTGGCCTTGAAGAATACGTAATATAAATAGGAAAGGATTGGATTCGGACATGAAGGGCATAGCTTGTGCAAGGCTATACACAATGACAGCCCCCAAGAAGAGGACCATATGCTCTGGGCTCTCTGGTGGCATCCCATCCTTAATTTTTGTCATGCATTCCTGACTCCAACTCGATTTACTGACTGGCTAGAGATGGCGTGTTTGGCCAAGCAGGCTGACCTCCCAGGGGCACTGAGGAGTCTCCCAGATGCCTGATTGCTATAACTCACCAGTGTCCACTGATAGAAAGGGAATGCCATGTTTGGGGTTGGGAAAGAGTTTTCCCTATATCATATCAGCAGGGTTCACCAAGCTTTTCTGAAGAAGAGGGGAGCGGTTGATGGAGGCATTTTCACAGTGTGTTGCCAGCTCTTTCAGGGGATTGCAACTGGCTGAGCTCTTAATCTGCCCTGCTTTTTATCTGTGGCCCRGTAAAGATTTTATTTCTTGTGGTTATAGGTAGATGCTGAAGGTCTCAGTATTGTCATACTGTGTAGGGAAGTGATTTATGATTTATTTGTTTGTCTTGTGTGAGTGGATGCTCTGCAGACAAAGGCTTGGCTTCCTTGCTGTTTAACCTAGTGTTTGCGTTAAGAGCTTTCCTGTCACATCGAGCATCACCAAGTGGGATCGTTATGGCAGAGGTGGGCTACTTTTCTCCCTGAGGAAGAGGGGGATACATCAACTGAACGCCTAAGTTTAGGTGGGTTTTAGCATTTGATATAATTGCCTGTGGTTGTAGGGGACTGGACAGGATGACAAAGGCAGTCCCTTCCAGTTCTGAGGTTGGTAACAATGATCTCTGAATGGTGCTATAGCTCTTCTTTACCCAATTCCTTCTGCGTTTGCTAAAGAATAAAACAATAAAGTGTAGATTTTCAGCTCTCCAGTGAGTTTAAACAATTACTGTTTTCCTTCAAGCTATATACATTGTGAGCATTTAATATTTAGTTATCTCCAGACTGTTTACACTAATTTTCATTTATACAATACATCTAGTAACAGAGGTAGAGTGCATTTCTTTTGCTATTTCTCTTTTGAATGAAAGCCTTGAGGGAAGCCCACAGTTTTTGATCGTGCTCCACTTTGATGTAAGCAAATGTTTAAGTTATGCTCTGGCAGACTGTCTGAGACTCGTGTTCATGAATGATGCAGGATATGTCCTCCTTTCCTGGCTGTTCTATATATAGCTACCACTGTTTTTATTTTCCATGCAGTTGTGAGAGAGAAGGTGAAAAAGAAGCGATCGCGAGTCCTTTGTCTCAGCACAGCCAACTTTGTTCTCGTGCTTTGCTTTATTTTATATTCTCCCATGCTGTGTTTCATCACATCTAGCTCTGGACCAGACAAAGATCCTTCCTTTGCAAGCCCTGGGCTCCGCAGATCCAGATCTGTACTGCTCTGTACTCTACAGGACCATGTGCTCTGCTGCAATGGGGCTGTGAAGGGCTGCCAGAGAAAAACAATTAATTGCTTCTGTGTTCCCTCACAGCACGTTAGCTCTCCTGACCTATGAGTTGCTACTGGTTTTGCCAGTGTGTAAATCCAAACTGGCTTATGCTTATTCAYAGAAGAGACCAAATCACAAATTCTCTTTTCCAGCATATCCTTTTCTATGTTCTTTTTTTCCCCTTTTCAGAGCTCCACTTTGTCCCATTAGCAGCTCAGGGTTGGGYTTGGGTCAGAATAGTCTAGGAGCTGGGATTTTGTGATAAGGATGTGATGGACAGCTGTCCTCCAAAAAAGATGGACAGCTTCGAGCTGCTGCAAAGCAGTGAGAAGGGAGGCAGGATTGCTCCCAAAGTGCACGTTACTAGTGGGTTCAGTGCATTGCTTTTGCAGCATTTGATGGCAAAGCTTCCACCCAGCTCCCAGTGGGAAGGAAAACTGCCTATCCTCGACAGAAACTATAAAATAAGGTAGTGTACTAGTAGGGAATTAGCTCCAGTGCACCTGGCCCTTTTGTCAAATAAATCTTCTCCTTTTGCAGATCTTTCTGTAATCCAAAATTGTTACAAATGTCTGTGCTGTCAGCRTGTGGGAGCCTCAGGAGGCTGGGATCTGGCCAAGAGATACCCTAAAGAAACCTTTGGAAAAGGTGATATATAATGACAAAGGAGACAAAGTAGGTTGTGCTGAGTTCACACTCAAAAGTCAGTTCCCCGTAATCAAGGCAGAAAGAGGTGGAGTTGGATACATCCACAACATGGCTTTTTTTTTTTTTTCCCCCAGGATAAGAACAGTAGAAAGCAAATATTTAGATGGTTCTTTCAGGGACACAATAGCAGGATCCAAGAAAATGTGGCAATTAGAGCCTTAATTAAAAGCAAGTGACTCAGAAATGCAAGTTAGAGAAGAACCAACAATTAAGTTGCATGTAACAGAACAAAAGCTCTTCAAGCCCTGTAGAGTCTGTTTTGCCAGGATGCTGTCCTGTTTCCCTAAAGGGGCCCTGCAACGCTGCCTGAATCTGTGTGTGCATGGAGTTTGTAAGTGAATTTGTTTCCCAGCTTCTCTACATTTCACAATTTCCCCTCATTTTTTGCTTTGGGATTCAGGTTTCATTGAGTCCAATGCTCAGACTATACTCTGTGGCTAGGGAAATGGTGTCCCACATGGATGGGAGCTGAAGACAGCCTCAATTTCACAAGGTTTGATGTCTCCTGGCCAATTTTAGAGAATCCTCAGTGGACATTCAGCAGCTAAGAAGATATTTTGCAGTAACACTTCTTGGGAATTTGCTGCCCTAGAAAAAAGTACATATTTCCTGAGCTCTGTGTGTTCTAGCTCTTCATTTTGTTTGCTACACTCATGTACTCTGTAGTGTGTCATTTGAAGCCTCTCAGTTACCATAGTCCAAATAGAAACGTCTGGCCTGATTTACTGTTTCCCAAACTTCTGGAGGTTGCCCTTCATAAAAATTGAACCAATTAACCTCTGTTGCAACTTGTCTCCTGGCCTGACCCATTTTTTTTCTCCTTCCTCTTTTTTTGTGCTGCTTTTCAAACTTGGGAAAGTTCTTGAACACTTCATTATTGCTACTTTGTCTTTAAACAGACAATATTCCCATGCCAATGAGATGCAGTTATAGTGACATTCAGATAGCAATGTCTGAATGCAAACTAACTGAATTAGTTTAACTAATGGCACATACAGCTTTTGGATTTTACCCATTTGCTATTGACTTGCTCAAGGTCAAGCAGCAGGTTCATGTTAGAGTGCAATAGGTCACTTATCTGGGAGACCATGTCTTTGAAACTCTGTTTCAAAGCTCGAGCTGACAAGTTAGGTCAGGTTATGAAAGAATATATAAAATATACTCACTATGTGAATGTATATAGGATCTGAGAAAAGATTTATGTGGGACTTTTCTTAGGAAGACCGTATTAAAGACACATTCTGTAGGTCAAAAAAAAAATAAAAGTAAAATGGGCACTAAAAAGGACCAATAAGCCAGTCTTGGATTTCAGATGGCTGGTTGCTATTTTGCTAAAGACCTAAAGTCTTTATCAATATAAAGTATTGATAGCGAATTGCTTTAGATACGGAAATACCCTGAAGAAATTATCTCCACTACTACTAGAAACTCTATTTAACATTCTGGGCTGTGAGCCAGTCCAATGGACAACACAAAGATAGGACCCTMACTTCTCCGTCCTTTTTTACTCTCTCCAGAGAAGAGAGTAATACTGGCAAAAGCTCACCGAAAAATAACAGAGAACAGAAGGCCAAAAGGCACAGGCTTCCCAGCAAGCCCAGTCCTGCCCTGGAGCCATGGCCACCTCTGAGGTTTGTCTCACCATGCTACAGTTCTGTGAGAACTAAACTGTTGTGTTTTTCCTCCCTGCTTCCTTGTAAGAAAATAATATGCAATAAGAAAAATAAGTAAAGAAAAGGAACCATTTGGGGAAAGAAAAAGGGAAAATGTTATATGGGCACTGGAGACATCAAGGCTGTGTACTTCCATGAAACACAGTTCTCCAAGCCTCGTGATTGTAGCTGCTGCACCATGAGTCTACTCAACAGGGTTCTACTTGAGTTTCAGTTAATATAATTTTAAAAGCACTTTAAAGTGCTGAAATCCATTGGAAATAAGTCTAAAGCAACCCTGTGGACTGATCTTTCTTCCACCAGCTTCCACTTAAAAAAAAAAAATAGCATATACTAACATTCTAGATCAAGGGGCTAAATCCTATTGCCATTTACAGTAGTGGAATGAAGTCCATGTGGTTCTATCAGAGTATTAACATTACAATATTCAGTATCCTCACTCAGAGAAGAACTTGTTAGAAAATAAAGCTTCTTTTTTTTTCCTTTTGTATGTTTTAGGACTTTTTAACTTTCATTGCAGTAAAATACAGTTCAGTAGTTACTGAAATAGAGATGAAAATAATGTGAATATCAAATGAAATGATTTACACACATTTTTTTCCCCAAAGTGGGAAATTTCCTTTGGATAAACACTGAAATAATGCAAAGGTGAATCAAGCCTTTTGATGTACTTTGTTTTCCAAACATATTCATGAGAAGGAGATYACCAGTCCTCTAGTCCACCTRYTCCCTTCTATGTCTAAACAGTAATRCTGAGTGGTGCTTCGGTGCTTCAGAGTGATGATACTTCGTTAACATTTTGAAGAAGGTACATAGGTTTGGGAATTATCATATCAAATTTTGCAAGACTCAGCTAACATGTCTGCTTATCTTTCAGTTACTTCGCATTAGCTGAGCAAATTACCACTCTTTGCTGTTTAATCTACTGCTGTGGATCACACTATCAACCTAAAAATAAATGAGGGTGGATTAATGAAATAGTCAAGGAATATGTCCAAACACTCAGTTGGTGATTTCTTTTTCCAGTGTTTTTCTTTCTCTGTTGTTGAAAGAGCAGCGCTGCACTATTGAACTTCTACTGTAAAATACTATTGACTGTTTCTTACCACCTTCCCCCTCCTGTGCTTATTTACTTTTTTTAAAACTGTGTAAAAATCTGTCAGACTGGAATGGTGGGCAACCGCTTTTCATTTGAATTTTTCATCATCAGTAGTGGTAAGGACACTGTGGAGCCCTGCCAAAACCCTTGGGAATCAGTGCCCTTATCCCCGTGTGCCAGCCCTTGGGCAACACCAAAGACTTTTCAACTTAAAGAATACATGATTGTAAAGGGTGAAAGGCACCGAAGAGTGCGTGTCTCATCTGGCTTTCATCCTGTCCTTACACTACCCTCTTTGATCGATTACCTCTTCCTGGAGATAGTGGAGAAGTCCATCCCTGTTTTTAGTGTCTGCTATCTTTGACATACTGATATGCACGACTCCAGCAGCATGACTTTGCTTTCCTCCTTGCTTCCCCAGCTTCTGGACAGCTCCTTTCCTTGCCTCCTTTGTCTGACTTGAAGTCTCAGATACRTAATGACACTGGTGTGAGCACCAGGTAGTCTTTTGTTGCCCTTTCTTTTTACCAGTTCTGAGGGAGGATAATCCATTTTATGTCATTCGCTAGATGTTCTCCATATCTTCTCAGTARCACACTTCTGAACTTGTCAAGTGGTGTCTTTAATTTCTCCCACAAAGTCCGCACATGTCAAATTTTCATACCATATTTAGATTTTGTGTAGACAGTATGTTTGCCACATGTAAAACTGATCTATAGCCAAGTGTGAAGAATCTGGTTGCCACCACTACCAAACTATCCCATGTGACAGGACAAGAGGCAATGGGCAGAAACTGAAGCACAGGAAGTTCTGCCTGAACGTGAGGGGGAATTTCTTCCCTGTGAGAGTGACAGAGCCCTGGACCAGGTTGACCAGAGAGGTGGTGGAGTCTCCTTCTCTGCAGATATTCAAGGTCCACCTGGATACAACCCTGTCTAACATGCTGTAGGTGACTCTTCTGAGTGGGGAGGTTGGACTAGATGATCTCCAGAGGTCCCTTCCAACCTTACTGATTCTATGATGCTAAGAAACTGGAAGTGACTGTGAAACATTTCAGTGGCTGACTTGCATTTGAGGAATGGTATCTTCAACTCAGGTGATAGAGGTCCAGTTCACCAATCAGTGGAAAGATTTTTGGTTCTGATACAGTTCAGAGATGTCCAGTGATTTCTAGAGATGTTACACTTGAAAGGAGAGAGGGTAAACAAGATAAGTTTTCACTTTGCTGTAATATTTCAGTGGATTAMACGGTGTGATCATTTGGATAACTTGTCTTAGAAGTGGGTTTATTTAGAGGAAGCAGATGGATTTGCAGCTTCTATGCAATTCTGAAGCCTGCAGGAAGGCAGGGTCCATTGAGTATTAATTGGAGGAAAAGCCATCTCCTGTTCTTCTGACCAGAGATAGCAAAGAAATTAACAGCCAAGGATAAATGTCTTCTCCTGTTAGGCTGAGAATGGAACTGATGCAAATTTACACTCTCGTGAAGGAGATCAAATTTGGCCCTTCTTAATTAATCCTGGGTCACAGTTCTTCATTCTGGAAGGTCTGCACTAACTTCAAAGAGAATATTTTAATTGTCAAATGTATTCATTGCCAGAGAGGGGTCTAACACAGAACGGGAATGAACACTCAGCTGTGCTCTAGAGGAAATTTAAGGCACAGACATGCTGGAGATCGGATAATGTCTGCATTAATGTTCTCGAATGTGAAATTCATTGTCTACACCGATGCCAAGCGGTGTACATCTGCCAGTTAAAGTCTCTCCATTCTGGTGCCATCTCTTGTGGTGGTAGGTCTGTTCACCTTTACTCCCTGTCAGTATTGAATTACTGTAGTTATAGTTGCACATCTTCATAGTCAGTAGAATATTTGCTTCCTCCCTGAGGGTACAAAGCTGGAGCAAGCTGACAGTTTCCAGATCTCCAATGAATATGTTTCACAATAGCAAGAACACTGGGATATCTTGAAGCTCAATGATGTTACTCTGGTTTCAGTAGAAACTCTGATTCTCCTCTCCATCAAAGTTGCTATGAGAAGCATCTCTTGCCTTCAGTCAAGCTATCTTCACAACCACTATCCTGGTYTGTGTTTCCACAGCTATTGCGATAAGTTACAAATTATTTAGGGGCCATTAAAAACTGTTGAGGATTGTCATTGAGTAATGAGTCCAGCCCACTCTCTGTACAAATAACGAGCAGATGTTTGGAGGGAGAGAAGCTTATGCAGCAGTTCTGTAGTTCCAGAAGTTTTCTTTACAGAGGAGTGATTCTTCAAACGCCAACACTATGCATTTAGGCTTTCTTTGGGCCAGCGAATTGCATTCCAGCTGTATGGAGGGCTCCGCAGCATTGTGATAACGGTATGGATTTGTGTTAAATCAAAATGACTTTCTTCTTTTTCTCTTACAACATTGGACAGCTGCAAAGTGATTAAGAACTTGGTCTGCATTTGCATGATTCAGAAGTAGAGACAAGCTTTTCAGGTCACTGGTACAAGTTCATCTTCCTCCAGTATAGTAAATCTAAGAAGAAGAATCTACCRGGCTATTTGTTCCATTTGCAGTCCAATATAAAGTTTCTCTTTTTTTAATACAGCGCTGTGTTTTTGTAATGTTTTGGGAAATCCATTTTCAGATGTTTGTGGGGTTTTGTGTGTTTTTTTTGATTCTACTTCCCTAAAAGATATGATCATTAGAAAAATATTTCATTATATTAATCCCRTATTTCCTTTTTTAAAAATCAAATCTTCCTCTTCTTAATTCAATTGTAGCACTAATATCARTTGTTTTTTTGACTTGTCTTTCAGACTTCTGTGGACTTTTATTACTCCTTTGTCACTACTGCTTGCCARTCTACATGCATTTATTGCAGATCTGTAATAGATCAGTTATTCTTACACATTCCCTTTATGCTTTCCCCCCACACACTCCCTTCAGCATACTGGTATATTTTTAGTAATCGTCCAGGGATACATGACACATTCTAAGCCTGCTTTTTGCAGAGTCATATAGAGAGACACCCACGTGAGATGCTAATAAAATTACGAGGCGTCAGTTGTGCTGCCAGGTCTGTGAGTTGAACAGGAGAGATGTCTCTACCTTCCCCATCTACCCTCACAGAAACACCTTAAATCAAACACAGGAAACAACAGCACCATTGTCACAACTGCCAACCCTTGTAGCTAGATTGTAATAGAGGAGTCAGAAGCYTGATTTGGTTAAGCAGGACAGAAAATTTAGAAGTGTAGAAACTGATCAAAATAAATGACTTAGAACTTATAAAGGACTTAGGTGAGCTTCAGATTCTTAAAAGTGCAAGCCCAAAACCTTAATACCCAGTTACTTAGGTGTCCATACTTGCTCAGCTAGAGCAGCTCAGCACCTATCTCACAGCAAGCTCGGTGGCAGTCCAGACACTTGGCAAACACCAGCTGAGACATGCGATAGGGACATCCCAGTCATGATGCAGAATGAGGGAAGTCAGTCCCTCTTGCTGTGTAATTGCAAGTTAATTTTTAAATGCCAGAGTGCAGTATATTAGCTGAGACATCTGCTGAGAACCAAGAGACCAAGGTCTTTTAGTCCCTTCAGACTGAAGGACAGTAAACCCCACATTTCTCATAAGGAGAATCATTCCCATCAACAACCAATGGTACAGGAGGTGTGGAGGTGTGATCGATCGTCTTGGGGAGAGAGGAAAGGGTAGAGGAAGAATCCTACTGAAATGGGGCATAATTCCTGGAGAAGAAAAAGATTCACCCATATGCATGCCTTTTTTCCCCACAGTAGGCTAACAGATTATAAACTTTATTTTTTTTTTGAGAACATAGGAAATCATTGGCAATTTTTCTGTTGTAATTAAGAAGACATAAGCACTGTATTGGTACCTTGCTGTCACTTTTTGGCATGCATTTCCATGGCTTGAGTCACAATGTGCAGGGAAGTTTGAGAAACATCACATCCCAGCAGGCATAGATGGATTACTTCCACTCTATAGACTTTTCCAGGCTCTTCTTCAAGGTCTTATTYCTTATCTCCACCAATGACTCACAAAGCAGTGACACAAACAGTGCGAACTACATGGGCCTTCCACTCCACGCAAATCCCGCTCCCAATTTCGTGGCCAGCATCCTCAGCTGAGCGTGACAGAATGCATCTGACCCATTTATCAGGCAGCTTTTAAGTGGTTATCAGGGTTTGCCAGCCTCAGGCTTCTTGAGCCTTAAAGAAACAAATGYTCCTGATACACATCTTGCAGTTCTGCTATGTATTTCCTCCATCTTTTCTTTCATCTGGGAAACCTTAACTTCCTCTTCAGTTTCCAAAATCAAATTTTTCTCATGTTTACATTTCAGATCCTCAAGCATGCCTAATTTCGTTAAGCTCCTAAGCACCTTTGAGTCTGAGTTTAGTGCTTTTATTATTCTGGAGACTGATTCTCTTGATTTGGGAAGATAAATTCCCTCTCTACGGAGTCTACGGAGTTCAGGCACGCTGGAAGTTTCTRTTCAGCTTCCCTTCTCCTCAGCATGTCTGAGTACGATACCCCACACCCTGCAAATGACCGTGCTCCCTCAGAAGGCATAAACCTCTCCTCTCTGTAGAAGATAAGATGTGTTCGACTCAGGTTTGGGCCCTGTGTGCAGGACCTAGTGACATCGTCCCGGGAACATAATGTCTGAGTTTCTCCCAAAGAGAATCGTGGAATTCGGCCTTCCCTGGCAGGTCCCCACGGTTGAGTCACTGCATGTAGGCAGGTACAAAGTTTGTCTTCAAAAGGTCTTCAGAGTTAGTCCATTCTGAAATAGCAGCAGTTATCTCACTGCATGAATCAGGCTGCTCTTTGCTTCCAACTTAGTAAATTGTGTGGTCATCTGCTGTCAAAAGGATGTTGTTCTGGAGAGGTGAAACATATGTTTGGCAATTGCTGTCTGAAGTCTACATATGAAATGAGGCCTTAAAAGCAAGACAGATAAAAAGAAGTGTCCAACAACCTAGCTCTGTTTTATTTAAAAGWCAGTTAAGGAGAGAAAATGGCTTAATAGTCAAATTTAGAAGGAACATGTGAAGTCACCACAGAAATATCTACTCTGAGTTCATTGAAGCATCTGAATATTTGAATACGTTTCACTAGGAAGGAAAAAGTCAAAGYGTGTGGCAAGAGGATGGAGGAATGGATTTGAGCTGTTAGGCCCACAGACTTGAGATGAAAATGTGTTCTCTGGCAGATGTTGCCTCTCCCCAGTGACAGGGAGGTGTAAACTTCCCAGAGTTGACACTAGCCTAACTACAAGACTTAGACTAACTGTGGGCTGGGAATCAGAAGRTCAGAAGATCTTTTTTCAGTTCCTGCTTCTGCTGCCAGCCAGCTGAGAGGCACTGAGTGACTCACCACATGGGTCCATCTCTCCATTTCACACCTCTTTGCCTTTCTTTCCCCAGCTGTAAGATGGAGCTCTGGTATCCAACCCACCATTTGTGTACATTTCATAGATTTCTTTCCTTTTAAGACATTTTTATTTATATCACAGACATAAAAGGAAACTTCTCTTGTTAATGAGGACACAATCCTTTAACTATTTTACYTTTTTGTTTGCCTTGATGTGATACCATCTTTGAGAACTATACACACACACACACAAAAAAAAGAGATATCTAGAACTCCATAACTAGAAAGTCTTAGCTAGAAAACAAGCTAATCCTTGTTTATGGTGAGGGATAAGCAGGAGTGTAGAACATTGCCAGGAATAGCACTGTTTAGCTGTCTGATCTTTGGCCAGGGCCAGAGCGTTTGTCCTGCCTGCCTACACTTCCTTTCCTCTCATGACTCATGATTAATCCACCTGATTGATGGCACTTTATGGACGTCAAGCAAAGTCACAGCCCTGGCCTTCAGAGAGAGCCCACCTCTTTGTCAACCATCCTGAACAACAGCATAAATACTGTGGAGGTAGATAGCCTTTATCCTGCTAAGTGGTTTTTCACAGCAAAAAATGTGCAAATAACCCAAGCTTTCATTCATTCATTGATATGCCCCACCAACACTGGCTATTCAAATTTCATTTAAAAAAGAGAAAGCTGAGGGTAATTTAAGATAGTGTTAGGAATTCTGCTTGGAGAAGGGCTTCCAGACCCAGGCCACAAAGTTGCTCTGAACAATTGTGGCTCTGCGTTTCTATTCCTGTGAGTCTGAGGGAAARTTTTYACTTGTTTGCTTTTTGTTTTTCCTCTAAGAAGTTTCTCATGCTCATGGCTAGCCAGCGTTGGTGAAAAGGCCAATCCTTCAAACATAGCAGGCTTAAACTGCCTCGTCTCCTGGTAAATTTAATGTGCTCCTGGGCTTCAAAATCAATTGTTCATAATGCGTCTTATTAAGGCGAAAACTTTGCAATTGCAAAGGGTTTGAATTTGAAGAGGGAGAGAAGAGAAAAAGAGAGAGAAGACATCTGCTCCAGTGTGCAGTGAAATCATAGCTGCGTGTAGGCATGTGTGAGATCAAGAGATGCTTTTAAAATATTAACAAAATTACAAAACAATCCTGAGGGGAGCTTTAGTAACATTTGATTTGCCGACGCTGAGATTCCGATTCACTTCTTGCCAAGAGCCGGGAGAGGCAGCATTCACATCCAGTAATCCCCCAAAATGGCATCCTTCTTTCTTGAACGCCCCTTCATTATTGCTTGCATTGTTTGTTGATTTGCAGTGCAATAGCTTGAAGTCAGAGATTAGAATTGGGAGGGCAATCTGGCAACATTTTCTTTCTGCCTGGTATTGCCTTCATCCCTAGACAACGTGCTCTAAATGATATCCGCTCCGTCTATGCGGACCTTCTAACGAAAAATCACTTCTATGTATGTCATTCATTTGCTGCTCTTACTCCCCCTCTCCCCAAAATAAGGGGAAGAAAGAAAATAGAATTGAATGCTCAGAAAAATTACACTGCTCAACAACCTTGGGAGGAACAAAATGGAAAGGGTTTTCCTTCAAAAAAAGAAAAAAAAGAAAAAAAAAACCCAAGGTCCCAATTATTGTTTCACTTGAGGCTGCCGGCCGGGAGACTACCACCACCACCTAGCTATTCAAAGGTCACGGCAAAGCACTTAAGCAGTGATAAAGCAGTGCTAAAGTGGGCTAAAGAGCAGGATACCATACTGAGGTCATGGCTTGTATAACTAACTTACAGTCAAAATAATAAGCATATTTTCATTTACAAAAGCATCTGATGACTACTGTAAGCACAGAGGTACCTATTTCCTTACAGTTTGGCCTACTTCAGATTTTGCTTATATCTATACTAGTAAATTAAGCAGTACTAGGGAATTATTTTTCATATTGTTCAACAACAGCTAAACAGCAATTAACAGAGGTTGCTGGCCGTATTTTGACCTTGGCCAAACAATTTCTCATTATGGCTCAGGCTTTAGCATGGGCCGGGGCCAATTCCAACAGGCAGAAGAGTACAGCCATCCTGTCTTGGATACTAGGAGGGTTTCTAATATAGATGAAGGCTTCTCCATGCCAGTTGGCCTCAGTGCCAGGGAACAGTTCCAGACTTTTATTTACTGTAATAAAATATTTAATTTACTARTGTAGATATAGCCTTTATGTCTCYRATTTCAGTAGAGCTGTTCCCAGATTAGATTGGTGGAAAACCTCATTGAGGACCAATGCATTATTATTAATGCTTTTTAGCAATAGATGTCACTATCAAAACCAATTTACAGCTTTTGTTGCTGTTTGTTTGTTTTAAAGAAAGTTTGTTTCAATTCAACAAATGAATACATTTGTTTCCAAACTGAAAAATTATTGAGGCCACTCCTTATCTCTTAGTGAAATGTTTTAATTTCATCCTTGAAACAATAAATAAATAAATAGGCCAGCTGGAAAAACTGCTGTTGGTCTTATACAATCTAAAAAGTGCAAGCACAGGCCAGAAAAGGCGAGGGGAGGTGATGGCTTAGAAAGAGACACAGACAAGCTAGCTACTAATAGTAAAGTCATTAAAATACTGCTTAAAGACACTCCTGGAGAGTTTCTCCCTCTGCAGTTCTGCAGGAGAAAATGTTGGCCTGATCCTGAGCCCAAAGCTGGGRTCCTAACTAGTGTTTTTACCGCTTCGTTATCATTTTTTCCCTTAATTCCAAAATCCTGGAGCCAGATACGAGGTCTACACTTTCCTCCTTCTCCCATGAAATAGCTCTGATATGGATCAGCTAATGAGCACTGAAAAGCATGAAGCATGAGAGCCAAAGGCGTGTTAGCCTTAGGCCAGGCTCTTGACTATGTATCTGTGACCATGACTAACGCCCCTTGCCCCTGCACTTACGCAGAGCCCTCCTGTCAAGAGCCACTTTGCAGCTCTCGTGTTCAAACCGTGCTGTCGGGGTTGTCCCTCCTCATGCTTTCCTGCTGCAATGCCAGGTTCCCGCACACCTAAAGCGAGGCGAGTGCAGTAGAGCTGAGATCGACCCTTACTGGGAATCTCCTATAAGAGCTTCAAGTACCTCTGTGTCCAGCTGTTTGCCTGCTCTCCTGCCATTCCCATAGCAGGGACRGTAGAAGGCAAGACATAAAATTGAAAAATAAATTGAATTACAATGCTGGGCTTTATGCTGGTAGGCACATTTCTTTATTATTGGTGCTCTTATAGGACCATTAATCCCTAGAGAAAAGGGTGAAGCAGATAACGAGCTGGTGGTGGGCAGATTTATTCAAAATGCAWTGGCAAGTCTGGCCAGGTCACCTCTGTCACACCCCTGAGTCTCTGCTGTAAGTGACGGTGCTACCACATGCTTTTTGGAGGTGCTGTCAGCAGCCACCCAGCAGAGCAGGAAAGCGAGAGGKAGAGGGTCACTCTGCACAACCTCTTGTTGCATCTTCATTCGCTCACCGAAGAGGTGCCATCATTGACGGCTCTCGGTGCRGGCTGAAGAGCRTAGCAGAGCCCCCAGAGCACACGTTCCCGCTGTGATCCATGACCTCCCGACTTCACTCCATCCTCACAGCTTTCTGCATGCGCCCTCCTCCCTGCTCCTCAAATGCAGCTACTTAAGAAACAATCCTTTCCAAATCCAGGCTGTGGAGACCTCTGCTTGTTTCCATTAAGCATATAATTACAAGGAGAATGTTGTTTGACTCATTGGCTTCGATCCAAGCCAAGGCACAGACACTAAACAATGCCAGGGTAGGAGGTAAAACACATGTGAATAAGATTTCCCTTTACAGCTTCTTTCTTTGTTGCTACACTCCTCCCCRTGACATCCTTCCCTGAATTACGATTTGTAGTCTATCACCTCATAGAAAGCTCTGCTAGGGATTTCTTCACATTCCTAATGCAGCTGGGGTGCAAGAGAAACAAAAAACTGCTTGAGATCCTACAGTGTGGGGTAAAATCTTCCCATCATCTCCATCCAGATGTTGCAACCCAGGAGTGTGGATCAAACAAGAGTTATGATGCCATCCTGACCAGGACAGCGGAGGTCAGGCTGCAGGGGTGACATCCCCGTAGATGTTAGCTCTAAAAGCAGCGTTATGGTCTTATAAATTCCCCCCTCGTCCCATTTCTCTGTTTTGGAGGACTGTGAGGAACAC
This sequence comes from Rhea americana, assembly GCF_003343005.1. Taxonomy (NCBI): domain Eukaryota; kingdom Metazoa; phylum Chordata; class Aves; order Rheiformes; family Rheidae; genus Rhea; species Rhea americana. The sequence continues at coordinate 706,634 of NW_028185572.1, read as the reverse complement.
AAACCCTGCAGTGCCCAGAAGCTCTCAAAAGCTTAAATAAACAGGTGGTAGCTGGAAAAGCTTTCCCTTGTCACAGGGGAAATAAGAGAAACAGATTTGAGAGAGGAGGTTCATAGAGATGTGGAGAGAAAAAAAAAATCTCCTACTTAATTAGATTCATCCCCAAACAAGAGGCCAATCAACTGACCTACTGATTTCACTTTTTATAAGACTGTCCATCACTGGGATAGCTAAATACCTCGGGATTGTCCCCTGATAGAAGAAGTAATTGAATGCTCTTCAGTTTATGTCACAGTGCCACGTCCCCAATACATCTGAGACCAAGCAGCTAAAGATACCAAACCTGCTCGCAAATGAAGGAAGAAGCCAAGGAGCACAGAGCTGCCTGCACGTTTCCCTCCTAGCAAGAGAGATTTTTAAGGGAATTGCATATTCTCCCTCCCTTTTGTTTGAATTACCGTTTGTGGAGTGCATTTGCCGTAGCGGGATTTTGTGTACACACACACAGAGGGGGTAAGGACAAAATTCGCCCCCCCACACATCTCAAGAAAGCCCCAAATGTATCTCAGGCATCAGCACCATTGGGGTTGAAATAATTTCGGCTGCCTCGGGGATTCGCTGCCTGCCGTTGCCCAAGCAAGCGTGGTGAGCTACGAAGCAGCTGGCTTATTTTCCTCCTCTCTATCGCTATTTTGGGATTTGCCTTCAGCCTGCTGTGCCTACCTTGGATGGAGGGGTTTTCTCTTTAATTTCCGTTCCTATTAATGTGGTTGCATTTTGCGAGGTATGTTTACATGAGTCTTCTCAGTTCATTCCTCTCAGGGGAGCCATTAATTTATCTGCTTTGGTTTCTGTCAACAGGAGTTGACAGGGCGAGTTACGGGTTAACTGCTCTGTTTAGAGCAAGTGGCAGGTGCTGGTATCACTCAGGCTAAACGAAAATATAAATATCTCCTTACCTACCCAAGAAATCAGCTTAAATTCACAGGCCCCAGTGTTTTAGGGTCAACCTGTTTATAAGCCTAATGGCTCAAAGCAGTGTTGACTGAGCTTAGTGACAGCTTGAACATCAGGCTTCCTGAGACACCAGCTCCATAAAAGCATGATGGAATGAAATTTTCAAAACTGACTTAGTTATAATGCCAGAAAGGAGCCAAATTTCAGAGAAGTACCTGTTCCATCAAAAAGGCCACTTGAAGATCCTCGGAGGGTTCCTTGCACACCAGAGGCTTCCAAGGTCACCAGCTATATCCAAAAACCTGGCCCCTGTGCTTTGTTACATGTTTCTGATTCGGCTCATTTGGGGTCACTCTGGGAAGCTTTCCAAAGACTCCAGTTTCTTAATTTTATTCATTTCCATCCTCAGCACTGACATTTTTGAAGGCTGAAAGATGATACAGGGCAGCCCAGACCATAAATGTGAACATTAAAAAGTTTTATAGAGGGAGCTCGGTTCAGAGACCCACTCCTCTCCCCAAATGAGTGGTAAATACTTCCATATAGTTTAATGGGCTGTGAATTGGATGCGCAGAAGTTCAAGGAAGGCATTACTAATATAAACCCCAATGCCAGTCAGGAGATGACACAACAAATTCACACCACACTAGCCAGAAATACAGTACAAAAATCATGTAGAGTATCTTAAATATAGCTTACAGATAGCATGATTTACAAAACAAAAYGCTCCTAGGCAGCGGGGAGGATCTAATCATATTTTAACATTCATTTCTCCTATATGGGATACCAATCATTGCTGCTGAAATGAAAGGAAGAGAGGGGAAAGAAAATGCTGACTGCCTGCATGTTTGACTTTCAACATTGTTTACTTTCAACAATGTTAAACTTTTCTTTGAAAAAATAATATTGTAAAGACAATAAAGGATGAACAGAATTTCCAGTTAAAAACAGAGAAACTTAGGTCTGTAAGTGAGGAAAAATGGATGAAGTGTAGACATGAAGAGGGTTTTCAGACAGGCATTTTTCATGAAGCAGCAGCAGCTCTCTTGGCGAAATTTGAGCAAAATTATCTCTAAAAGTTACAAAATACAYGTTTGATCATGGGTGGTAGGGGCAAGAGCTGGAAAAGATGCATTAGAAGAGCTAATAGAAATCTCCTGTTCTACCACTTGAAAAACAGGCTAGAAATACTAACTTTAGATTCARCGAGTTATTGCACACTGTGACTGTAAAAGGAGATGGTTCCACCRCACAGTTTAGGTGGTGGCAAAGAGGTTTCCACACTGCTTTGCTTCCTGCACCAGTTTATTGCTCTCTTTCTTGTGAAATCGCACCTTAAAAACAGATTGGTTTTAATCTAGCCCAATGAATTGGGCTACGTTAAAAAAATAATAATAAAGGAAAAGGTAAGGGGTTTTCCAGATAAGGGTTCTTTTTCTTTTTAATTCCAGACCATTTCCCTCATCTGATTTATGTTGTAGTTTTACAAACAGCAGCATTAGTATCCCCAGGGAGGCAGTAAACAGCAGGGCAACTGAGCCTGGCAGGAGGGAACATTTCACATCGGATTTGTCCTCAGAAAYGCCGTAACGTGGACCCGTTCCTTTACCGAGATTGAACTTTGGTAAAAACAAACTTATCCTTAAAGGATTCTTGGCAATTGGATTTCCTGTGGATTTCTGCATCCAGCAGATTCAAGCATTGATCCAGCTTCACTGGGATGATGATATGTAAAAATAGAGATTTGGCTTCAGAAGCTTTTGTGTGAGGATGTTGCTCTCTACTCTGCCTCCATATGTACCGCTTCCTTCTTTACAGATATAACAGTTAGCTAATGAATTAACATTTATAAACTACTTTGAAAATTCTAAGTGTTAAATATAGGGGTTTTTTTAGCTCATATAGTTAAGCATAGCTCATATAGTTAAGCATAGCAAAGTATTTCGTTCATATATGTTACCTTTTTAATTGCATTATCAACTATGATTTAAAACAGAGAAAGAGGTGATATCCTTACTATTGACCATTCTTCTCTGCAAGAGTTTGCCAAGGTAGGAAGGAAATTGGGTCAAGAATTTATTGCAAAAAAAGCAGATAAGTACTTTACTTTCGAGTTCTTTTATGTCCGTGGTTCTGACGAGCCTGATAATCTTTGCAAATCATTAGCATGCCATGGCTCTGAATCCATCCTGAAACTGTATGATCTCACCTCATAAGTTTCTTGTTAGACTCTCAGACTCCCTCGGTCATCTTTTTAAAAGTGATATATGGCTCATAGATAATTTATTGAAATGACATGCTTAAAAGCATCAAACAAGACCCTTAACTTGGCTGTGAAACAGCGAAGAATGGTTATATCTGGTTTTCATATAATGGGCCCAAAAGGTTAAATGCCTTGTCCAAGATCACACAATAAATTAGTGGTACAGCTAGGCGTAAAAGAAACTAGTGCTGTTCCCCAGATTCTTGYTTCTCAGCAGTAGACATAACTGTTTCTCTATCTCAGGAGCAATTGCGTGGTCCAAAATGAAGATGACTTACTTCCTCCTTAAACCCAGGGCCTTGTTCTCTTAAATTCTCTTGTCTCGTGGCCTTGTGCAAGGTCAGACATGCACACAGTACAGTGCAGAGATAGTGGCATCATGATAAGCATCGAGCCTTGGCTTTAATCTCCCTTTTTTTCATTTTCTAGTGGAGATAGAAAGCGGTCTTAGGACTTCAGCTCAAAATTTGTGATTTAGAGATGTCCACTGAATACGACTATGCGTGTTTTCCAGGAGATGTCTTGCTATGTATCAGCTAAAGGGCAGAGGGCCTGTTACTTAGTTTTGCTTATTTGTCTTTTGTGAGATATATGAGAGATTGAGTTTGTTGCATCTATTTGAAACAAATAGTAATAATTAACTTTTATATAGCACTTTCTGCTTTCTAAGCACTGCTCAAACACTAACTAATTACTCTTTGGTTTAGTGTAAATTAATGTGATCCTATTCTGCTTTACAATCTATTTGCAGCTTTTGTTGACTGAGAGCTAGTTCAATTACTTCTAATATATGGTCTAACTACTCATTAAAGATATGGCTAAAAAGCGGCATTTGCATCTTCAGTCGCCTTCTCCCCTCCCCACCCCCTTCCTTTTGTTTTTTTTTCTTTTGTTCCTACAATTTTTTGCAGAATATTCTTCCAGCTCAGTTCCAGAGTATGCTAGCCCAGCTCTCCTTCAGCAGACCAGTAAACCTTTCTTAGGCTTGTTAAACAATACAAAAACTTCTTGTTCATTATAAGAATGACTTAAAAAGTCATTCTGTTTTGCCACAGAAAGTCGTATCACTTAGTCATCAAATTAGTGATCTCAGGATCAACAATCTGGAATTCAGTTTCCAGTTTAGACTTGAGTAAATCACTTATCTATCGTATTATCTACATGAAAACGTGAATAACATGACACTGACACAGAATCAGTGAACTCTGCCAAACAAGTTTCTGAAGTTAAACAGGAGCTGGGGTTTGCAGCTACCAACTTCCCATGGGACCTTCTTCAGGTCACCTTGCATCTATGTGTTTGTGGGACACATGCAAACGTRCCTCCTTGAAAATTTACTGGGCTAAGTCATTAAGTTATTAAGAAATTACAATCATACAACAACATGACTGAATGAAAAACTCATGATTAATCCAGCCAAATTTAGACTCCTATTCCTGAACTAGTCAACTTAGGGTCCCGTTGTAGTCAACAAAGAAAGAGAGTCATTTCTGGTAAGAATTTATTCGTATCTGTAGTAGACATCTAAAACAGTTCATATGATCATGCGTTAAAATTGGCTGTTACTTTTCTTTGATTATAAAAAGAACCGAAAGTAACTAATTTGGCTATTAATGTCTGCATGATACATATCTAAAGCTAGGTGAGACAAATTCTMCTTATTTGGGCAGCCTGTCCACTCTGGCCTGTAGATTTACAAGTTGCAACATAAAATCAGAAGGTAAATTTTACCTCCTGATTTTTACCATGATGCTAAAAAACAAAATGTAAATCAAAATGAACCCTGATGATACTCTGATAACTTTGGGGAAGTAGGAAAGCAGAATTTTGCAATGACAGTACGAACACGATGAATTATATTTTCACTTGAGACACAGTATTACTTATCACTAATTTTTTAAGCTCTTCCTTAGATCCTTGTTGCAGTTTTGAAGCRCTGATGTGCCTGGAAGGACTAATCATGCCCCTGGGCTGTGCTGCAGCCCAACCATCAGGTGTAAGTCCTTTTTCCAGAACATAGTTTGTATCAAGCAGCACTGATTTGTGGGAAATTTGGATGGMGTTCTCACCTTGTAAGAGGGACTGTATTTGGTTAAAACCCCTCGTTAGAGGTGACACCTCTCCTTGTTATTCCAATGGGGGAGCAATCTAATTAAAAAAAAAAAAAACTTATTTTCTATTTCTAAATTTCTATTTTTATCTTTTTATTTTTCCCCTGTAGACATTTTACCTAAGAAAAATATACTGCCTACTGCATAAACTCAAAGTGTAATTGAAAGTTAAGCTTTGGACACAGTAGGAGTTATACTGATTAATCAATCCTTAGCATCTCTCAGTGCACTCTGATTATCTCACAGAGAAGYCCTAAAATAAGTCCATAGAAAATCAGAAATCAATTCATGGGCCTTTGCAGTCCTTTTACAGATAATTCATATTTTAATAAACTTGGTTTGAAGTTGGACTCTTCTGGGGATTTTATCAGGAGAAGAAAATGGGCTTGTTTCTCTCTCTGCTGAAGGAAAGCAAGGACAGATTATCCAGCAGCCTTGAAATCTGCAACAAGAGCTGGGACAATTTTATATGATATGCAAGAAAAAGGCAGTTTGGCCTCCYGAGTAATCCTACAGGAAGCTTAGGGGCTAGTTCCTTGAATCCTGTGACCTCGGCAAGATATCTTCTTTTCCTTGCAAAAGGATAGCACTTTATTTTTCCTATGTTCGGTCTGCCTGTTTAGGTGAGACCCTCATTCTCCCTGCTGAGGGGAGCTATTTATCACAGATTTCTGCAGTGTGTAAATAATATTAATAAATAAGTAGACACCAAATGAATCTGCTCCTAGCAATGTTTTTTGAGTATATCTTTGAGCACAATTCTCCAAACTCAATTGAATCTGTGACATCCCCAGCCATTTAGTTGCAGTAGTGAAAGCCGATATATAGGCATAAACTATTACTCTATTATTTTCTCATATCAACTTTTTTTCTTTTTCTTAGTTTTACTGCAGCAAATAGACACTCCTGAGAGTACCAGTATTTTYAGGGGCAGGATTAGAGCCTGCTGTGGTGACCATAGAGAGAAATGGCACACGTGCTTTCTCTCCTGAAACAGCCCCAACTCGCATTCAGTTCTCTTCTGTGAGAGCAGGAATAATGCACAATAGTGATAAGTAAGGTAAGTYTGAGATTCAGTATGAGTTCAAAGCCTTGTTCTAATGGAAAGCTCATTAATTTCCCTATAGAGGAGACAAGACCTGTACACATCGGGCAGCGAGTTTAAAGAAAAGGAAGTGCTTTTTCACACAACACATAATTACACTGCAGGACTGGTCACAGGATGTTGGAGAAGGCAAAAGTATTTATGTTTCAAATGAGATTAGACAAATTCACAGCAGACAGGTCAATGAGGGGTTATCAAATGCAGTGGTTCGGCTGAGGAATGTGCTGAACCCCTGACTCCTTGGGGTGCATTGAGGGGAAGGACCAACCTTATTTCTTAAACCACTGTTCTTAACCACTTTATCTTTCTACTTTTCCAAAGAACTCACCATGGGCCATTGTCAGACCGAGTAGATGGGCTAGCTAGATGGTCCTTTGGTCTGACTCAGTGTAATCATTCTTATCTGCAGGAGTTCAGGACCTCTTAAAAGGATGGTCAACTYGCAGATACAGCTGTATCATATGCAATTGGCCCGGAGTTGTTGAGTATATTCATTTGAGCAGTTAATGCACAGTCCTTTGAAAAGTTTTCCTGTGCAAAGAGTTCAGCAGGCCTCTGACACCTTACTAAGATTGCTAGTTTTGCTRGCATAAATCTGCATGTACATATCTACATGCAGATAAAATCCGTCCTTGCTTCCTATTTTTCCCAGAATCTCGCAGAAATGCAAATATTGCCTAGGCATAGACTGCATAGAATCCATATAGGTGTAATGCTTTAAAAGAGTTAGTTTCCTCATTTGGTTTACTTGGTGGAAAACTAAGGATAAATAGAGAGTGTATCCAAGTGTGGATATTTCCTTACCAAACGATGGGATAAAGAGACTGAAAACACAGTCCATGTATGGAAATGGTCCYGGGGTTATTGCTATACTTCCATAAAATCTATCAACTTATAATARAAAATCCCTGTAGTAGTCTAGAAGGCACAGGTATGTGTTTTGTACTTGAGCCCTTCTCCATCACACACGCACAGCTGGAGTCTGCTACAGTGAGTCAGAAAAAAATTGCAGATTGAACCTAAATCAGTCTACATTGTCAGACTGGCTCTTCAGGCATTTATTATTTAAATACCTTCACACATTAGGTATTAAATTGAGGTTTTGAAGAAAAAGCATTTTTGTCCAAGGTTGGCTAAATGGACTGATAAATAGCATTTCAATATTAAGATAAGATTGTTTCCAGAGTAATTGATGTCCTTGGGGAAGCCAGAGTAGGGTTCTGATGGCAGCAGCAGCAAACTACCTACATTAGTCAAAAACTATTTGAAAACTTTCTTCTCTTCTGTCGCATAAATCTTCCACTAGTTGAAGATTCCAGCTCATAAGAGGAAAGTGAAGAGGACTTAAGGTATTCCCAAAACAGAAATAATTGGGATAATTTCATTCCAACTCCCCTCATGCTTCCCCACCATACTTCAAATTTTAACTACTGTTCTAGGTTTTTCTGGACCTKTAGCTCATTGTACTTTTAGATTTATTTACAAGGAGGTCATAAACCACATCTTTCGGATTAGACTCTTTTAATTGCCTTGCAAGTCCCTTACCAGTAGAAGAATGACCTGATGGCTGTGACTAAAAAAGTGTTTTTTTGTTACTTTCTTCAAGCACTGGGTTCAAGCCAAGCAGTATTAAGTCAATTCTTCATTCTTCTCTCTTGTGCCTGCTTCTTTCCAAAGTCTTGGCCAAAATGTGAGAGGATATTATACCTACAGCTTAATTTATTTCATATAAAGACCTCTTGGGATATGAACCTCTGTTATAAATCTGAAGCTTAAAGTTTAATAAAAAACACAGGAATCTTTTATGTTATAGCAGGATATCACAAAAACCTTGGAAGTAGTATCATGCAGTTTAGGCCACAATTACATGTTTGCTAAGATGAGATCATTGCAGCCTCTGATCACCTAGCTATACAAATTTGATTTGAATAACTAAAAATATCTGCCCAAATATCTGTTGACTATGCCAGAACATCCAGCACTATATTTATGTGTCTTTATGCTTTAGGCTAGGTGTGGAATGACAGGCAATACTGAAGAATTTTTGGACAAATGGAAACGACCATGTAAAATTTCCCTGGTTCAACATTTTGTGTCTTGAGACCAGAACATTTTAAGTTTAGTACTAGGCATTTGCATCTTCATGGAGGCATGGCCTGACTGTCACTGTTAGTTGTTTCAAATGAGATGTTAACTATCAAATGTTRACTTAACTTGCCGTAGGACATTGATAACCACATCCAAAAAGTCTTTCAAGCATCTGAACACCCACCATCATCATTTGCAGCTGAGGAGCCTGAACTGGAGCTAACTTCCCAAGTATCTTTGTTTGTTTGATCTCAATGTCTCTTGGAGTTTTGGGGAAAAACTAATGTATAACCTGGAGAAAAACTATCTCTGTATGATGTTCTCATCGTTCAAATTTTATTTCAGTGGTCAGAGAGAGCCGTATTTGTATGTGTTCCACGGTCTTTCTGACTGAAGGGCTCTACCAAACATGAAAGAGCATCTTGTTAATAATATCTAAGGTTCATATTATTCTTCTCACCCAAAGATTTCAGACATGCGTTGGCCAAGATTTTTTAAATTCAGTATTCTACTGTGCTTATGTGACTTGATTTTCAAAAAATCCAGGGCTAAGTATCAGACTCTGCCTGGCAGGTCAAGAGTTTGTGCTCAGTTCTTTCATGTTCTCCCTGTACCATGTCACTATRTCACTTTGCCTACCCATGCCTCATYTCTTCCCCTATAAAATGAAGAAGAGGATACTTGTTCACTGTATACCAGCATTAGGTCTTAGTTAATGATTCAATCTGTGGACCCCAAAGGAGGGAAAATAAAATCCAGCTTGCTACTCTGTATTCTGTGGCTGTGTTCACTCTACGAGGGCAAGCATCAAAAAAAAAAAAAAAAAAATTAAAAAAAAAAAAAAAAAAAGCTAAGAAGTTGCCCTAAGGAGAGGAATGAAAGATCTACTTTAAGAAGACAAAAAGCAGGTCTTGCCAAGTATGAAGGTGCCATTTTAACATAGGCATTTTTTCAGAGGAGAACAAAACAACAGTGGGAAGTCGCTTTACTCCCTCTAGAACAAAGTTGGGCTGAATCGGTACAGGACTCATGCCTACACCTTCACGGAGACAAGATTTTTCACTCTTCCAACTTTSTCATCACCCCGTTGCCATAACTATATAGGATATACATAAAGCAGCTTCTACCACTTAAACACTTACATTTTGACAGCAAATTGGATGATATGACACGCTGCCTTCTAGAACAGGCGCTGCCTATCACCTTGCTGCTAATCTCTGTGATTAGTGACCTGCAATGTAAGTCAGCTATCAAAGACCACCTGTCCCTTCTGCTGTAAGCGCCTCTTCGCATATCGCTTTGTGGTGTCACACTCTCTTGTCTGGGTTTTGATTGATGGAAGTTTGTCTTTTGAGCGGTGACTCAGAAAATAAATCATTCCCCCTGCCATTCATTGAGGGCGATTCTGCAGCACAAAGCTGATGTGGTTAATCAAAGCTCCAAAGAGCAACAAAAAGSAACAGAACTGAGAATGAGGCGGATAGATATAAAGGATAAAACATAATGAAAGGGATTATTTGAGAGCCAAGCAGAGCAAAAGTGAAATAAAAASAGCTGCAAACAAGCATTTCATTTGCTGCACCAGAAGCAGAAAGTTGATTTTTTTTTTGTTCTGCTTCTTGAAATGTGTGCAAGGATAAGAGTCAAGCCCCATGTTTCTAGAAAATATAACTATGTTGAAGGGACTGCTTCCCCAGGCTTTAGCATGTGAGTAGCTCTTGTTGGATTCAGTGGGATTTTCTGAGTTGATTGAGCAAAGCCTGAAGCGTACTTCTGTCGTACAGGCTGTGAACTGCATCACGAACTAGCTTGCAGTGTCCACTCAGAGGACTGACAGCAATACAAATGGCTATTTCTATTAATTGTCCTACAGAAAAAGAGGTGAAACTTGATATGAATCAAACCGAGCCAGAAGCACTTCAGTACAGGACAAGAAAGCCCCTTCCAAATATATATGTACAGTGCAGAAGGCTTTCCTTGTTTGTATGGAGGGAGCAGCAGCGAAGGAACAGAAAAAACGATGTTAGATAAACGGCAGGAGAAGGAGAGGAGAAGAAATCGTGCTTTTTTATATGGGCACCAGAAAATTTATGAGTATTTTTAAATAATGACAAGCAATCATGAGCTAAGGGCTGGAAGAAACTGGTGGCTGAGTACCTAACTAAGACGAATGTGATTCTTCGTATTCTCTATGTGCAAAAGAAATCAAGGAAAATGTGAGATCTTGATGGCATAGATGCAATTAAAACAGAAGTAGAATCAAGGCACAAGGAGTAGCAGATAAAAAAAAAAAGTATCAGAGAAACCCTATGATGTAARTTCTCTACTGACACAACTCCATGGAAAGCAAAGTATCTAAAACCTCTGAGCATTTGGCCATAAAATGATACGACAAGAATTGCACATCCATGGAGAGGTGCTGAAAACGTACGTCAGTTAAATGCAGCAGTTCTTTCTTTGAATAAAATGAAAYTCCACTATGTGTTTTGGGGGTGACCTTTCCAGTGGAAAAGTGTCTCTTCCCAAGCAGCAAGAAAGAGTGGAAGAAAGAGCCGCAGAAAGTTAAATTGATAAAGACACGAATGAACTGGGAATTAAAGCACTGTTATAGAGGAATGTGTATGTGAATAGTGCAAATTTACACAGCTATTTTTGATGAACTGTTGGAGGAATTTGAGTCTTTCTGCACCTTTCTGTACAAAAAGAAAACTTTCCTCTGTTGGGAATTCAGTCAATTTCCTGATTTTTTTTTTTTTTCTGGCCATTTCCGAAGTTGCAAGGTTACTAATAGTAATTACAGACCCTGTTTGTACCTTATGGGTTCTAGCTGTGCATAAAGGTTTTCTTGGCATGTGCAAGTCCCCCACTAGAGGGGTTTTAAATGACTGGCCCTTGGTAGGAATTACTACAATACTCTTGAGAAGATAGAAGCCACCTTTCCTCATTTCTTTCTTGCAGAATATAGCAGTTATGCTTTGKCCGCACATTTCGCTGTCTCCATCCCCCGTGACAATAAAATACAATTTCAGTGTTCAGTATAAGAGCTCTTAGTTACAGTGCTCTTGTGAAGGAGCCTTTTTTTTAAGATGCTTTACTAAAAGCTATAACAAACTTGCTCCTTTTGAGGGTTTTGTGCCAACAGTGATGATATAAGGGAGATACACCAATTCAGTAACAGTTGCAAAGAAAGTCATAATTTTTCAAGCAAAAAAGCTTTTTTTTTTCTTTAAAGATAGAAAGATAATGCACTAAAAATCAATCAAATTTATTGATAGAACATTATGTTCTTTTTTCTGATCTCCATTGTGAAAAATGTCAGTATTTTTGATTCAATACAGCAAAAGGGAATTCTACCAATCTTYAGTAGACCACTCATACACTATTAATATATTTAACTGGTCCTTACTATAACACCCTTTCTTTTGCTCTTGAGTTTTCACGCAGCACTTAGCTTTTGTACCACTCAGGTCCTTACCTGCAAAATGCTTAATGCATGTAAATCTTGGCTGGTGAATAGTCCCATTTGCATTCAGTATATTGAATCTATACAGGCTGAATTTAAGTCTTTGAGTTCAGCAAGTTTAAACACATGTTTAAAATCAAACTGGTGCTCAAATGCTCTGCTGATGACTCAAGTAGAGCTCAGTTGTAAGCCCCCTCCTCCCTCAATCCTTCTATTTGTGTTTGATAGTTTCTGTGTGTTTTGCTGACAAATAGAAAGTGTGAACTTGGTCTGCTGCCATCACTGGAACTGATTGAGCTAAAATTCAGTGTGGTGTTTTGTTTTGTTTTGTTTTTTTTAAGCAGTGTCTTAATTCAAGGGAAGAAAGCCACATAAAATTTACTGGCCTCTGGAGCTGGGTTCTAGCCTAGTAAAGTTCATTTTGGAGGTTAAAAGGAGAAAGCCCAGAGAACAGTTATACTAAAGTCACCATTGCAGAAATAGGAGTGGGACCCTCCTTCTTTCTGCCCAGTTTTATGTGTACCCTGCACCTATCCTGCAGCTCTTGCTTCCTCCTGCAGTCRCTCTCCAGCTCTGGGACATGCTCATGCCTGTGCCAGATGGATCAGCAAGTGAGAAATTCATAAGAAAATACAGTCTTCGAGCCTCTATGTTAGAACTACGTGCCGTTGGCTATCAGAACCTGTGTTTAGGATCTTTTATGGGCTCATAGTTTTGAGAGCTCCAAATAATAAGCTATATCACGTCCCTTTGAACTAACTTGCAAAACATACCACGCTTCTGATCTTGGCTATTAGGGTGCAGCTACACTATGCTGCAACACGAATTCAAGGCATAGGTGTAAGGTTGGGCTGTAAGAGTCACAGAGAAATAAAATTTCATTAGCATATCCTGGATTTAGCCTTTCAAGAGTTATCATAACTCTTTATATTTCACTTTGCATTGGTACCAGCAACGAAGTTCCTCCTCCTAGAACCAGATTCCTCTCACTTCCCTTTAGATCTATAAGTGAGGCCCATGATCTGACTAGGTTCCCTCTACAATCAAAGGACTTGCAGTTACTGGATGTTTGAGGTTTTTTGATTTTTTTTGTTCGTTTTTCTTTCTTTTTTCTTTTTTTTTTTTTTTGTTTGTTTGTTGTTTTATCTGCAGGACCAATGTT